>NC_133334.1:259537462-259658621 GCF_042186555.1 Aquarana catesbeiana
GGTCCATTTTTTAGGCATTTCCCATTATAGGGCGCCAATGCTCTCATGTGCATGTCTGTGGCCTTTGCAACATACAATAGGAGGTCATGGTCATCTGTTGTCCTCATCAGGAAACCCGCCCTGGGAAATGCCTATGCAGCCATTGCTGAAGTGCATGTAGACAGGAAGTGGCTGCAACGGGGATGCAGGACAATAGCAACAATGACTTGCAATCAAATATGAAGAAGTAAAAAATAAAAAAATAAATAAAAAATGTATGTCATCCACTTACAACTACTTTAAAAAGTGTGGGCTGCCAAGTGGTCCACGGAAGAGCATTTCATAGACGGGTACAGCACAGAAAAAAATTCTTTCTAGTGAAAATGCCATATGATGTGTTAAATCAGTGAGGGATGGAAGAGGTCGGGAGTGAACAGATAGCTGCTATTACAGAGGACATTATAAGTGAGCACAAGAGACCAGCTACGGGCTACAAAGCGCACGTTTGTAATTATGCTCACAATAACTGCTCTGCCATTGTTGCACTTTGACGATATTTCCTGGCAGATGTAAGCACTTGACCTGTCGAAGCGCGGCTGGCGCTCCTCTCTGGCGGCGGCAGCTGCATTTTGTTCGGGGATAATGGGGAGGCGAGCAGAATGAAAACTGTAAAGCGCGCGGGGTAAGTGCTTCACGGAGCAGCCCGCAGACACTTGACTGTGCCGTTCCGCTCGTCTTACTCCCTGCGGCTGATCTGCTCTGACGTTCTGCTGCATTTTACCAGATCAGCAAGCATGCAGATTTCACCGCCGCGCTCCTTGGCCCATCTAACCATTACAAACCATCCAGCCTTGTAAAGAGGCCCCTGAGAGACGCAGCGTTCAGGCCTCGGCTGGCTCCTTTTCATTTTTATTTTTAATTCCCGGCTCTATAAAGCTGCATATGTTTGCACAATGAATCATAGCATAGCCAATCCAGACCGCACTCCATGTGATCTTCACTTACCTGCTTTATATACAAACCAACTGGCGCTCCATATGTTAAATTATTGTTTATCCAGACCGATGTTTTAATGGGCTTAACTGGAGAAAAAAAAAAAAGCTGGGGGGGGGGGGGGGGGGGGGTGTCCCTCAATGAATAAATAGGGTCATTATTGCATTTTAAAAAAAAATAAAAAAACCTGGCACTTCATATTTTCTGCACCAGGTGAGCTTACACTCTAATGTCCCCCCTTTTATTTATTATTATTATTATTTATTATTATTATTATACATTTATATAGCTGTGACATATACTGCAGTGCTGTACAGAGAACACTGAGCCAGTCACATCAGTCTCTACACCATAGGAGCTTACACTCTATTGTCCCCCCACAGTCACACATTATTATTATTATATATTTTTATAGTATTATGGTATATGTCAAAGCTATTTAAATGTATAACAATAATATTTTATTTGACTGTTGGGGGGGGGGGGGGGGGACACATTAGAGTGTAAGCTCCTCTGCTGCAGAGACTGATGGGACTGGCTCAGTGGTGGAGCTCCCACCCAAAAGGGGGACCCTCCACTTGTTTGCCTCCACCCCAACCCCCCCCCCCCCCCCCCCCACCTCTGCCAGATTTGGCACCTTTCATGGGGGAGCGGTTAACCCGCTCCCACTTCCGGGTGACTTCGCTGCAGCGAACTCGGCAGAAAGTTTGCCCCCCCCTCCCAAAAGGCTTCACTGCCAGTTTCCCTTAGCGGAGATGGCGGCGGGAGCACCCGAGAGCTGATTGAAAAATCGGCTCTGGTAAGGACACTGCTGGATTCATAGACAGGTAAGTGCCCTAATATTAAAAGTCAGCAGCCACACTATTTGTAGCTGCTGACTTTTAATTTTTTTCTGAAGGAGCCTGGAGCTCTACTTTTTTAAGTAATGAAGAAGTTCAGTACACTTCTGTTTAAAGACGGTTGCAGGGCAGGATTCAAGAGTAGTAGTCGCAATGGCAGTGTATTTAAAGTCCAACGCTGGGCAAAGAAATGTTTTCCCCGTGCAGTGGGGCTGGACCCACGCTGCACTGGTCAACTGCTCAATTTGTCTAGGGGCGAGCACTCACCCGATCCCTTGATCTTCCAGAAAAACGGTACTCCCCGTGGTCCAGCAATGGTCTGTTCTGTGGAGTCCGCTCTGGGCGTTATGACGTCAGGAACGGTCCACTATTCAAGACTGCTGGAGTGCAGGGGTGCCAGACCGGTCTTGTGCTGGGAGGATTAGAGGATTAGGTAAGTATATCTCCGCTCTCCTCTAGAAAAAAAAAATGAGCCGATAACCT
The DNA here is from genome assembly GCF_042186555.1 of Aquarana catesbeiana. Classification (NCBI taxonomy): domain Eukaryota; kingdom Metazoa; phylum Chordata; class Amphibia; order Anura; family Ranidae; genus Aquarana; species Aquarana catesbeiana. Next base: position 259,539,757 of record NC_133334.1, read on the forward strand.
GTACAGTACGGGCACAGCCCCACTGCATGGGAAAAAAATTTTGCCTGGAGGTGGGCTTTAAAGTCAGAACCCGAAGGAGAGTACCTAGGTATTGACAGTCCAAAAAAGGTTTATTCATTGCAGTGATTTGTTCGAATGCAGCCAACCTGTTTCAGAGGTTGCGACCTTCATCGGGGCTTGACAATGTTGGACTGGAAAATAGATGGTTCTTTACTCAGAATTTCTTTTCTGCCATCGCCAAGCTCCGAAGCCCCCTCTCTCCATTTTTAGGGGGTTATCAGGACAAATAAACTTTTTGTTTTACAATTATAGTTGGCAGTTATTAAATGATTACTGTGACAAACTTTCTTTAGATGGTTAGCCATTTCTTGGAGCTTTCTTCTACAAACTGTGGGATACCAAGTCAAGGCCCTCTGTGCACTTCACACCAGATTTGAATGTATGCCTAGACTGAGGTCCAGCACGCTATATCACTGTACTACACCCTAATGGTGACATGTCTCCTTTTTCCTCCAGCAGTCAGACGGTGCCTCCCGGGTGAGCAGTCTCAGCAGAGAGCGCTTGATCGCAGAGTCTCAGCTGCCACCAGAGAAGACCGGCAATCCCTCCGTACCCGCACATCTACTGGGGAACGCATACGCCTTTGCCATCCCGCCAAACTCTGTCGTCCAAGATTCCCGCTTCCAGCCCTTAAAGTGAGTTTGTGGGCTCTCGTGAGTGGCCAACCAAGGTTCTGTCAGAGGAATTCGGGTTTAATGGAAACGTTGGGTATTTTTTTTAATTGCAATTGCATATTACCACTCCTAGGGGCAGCACAGTGGCTTAATAGCTAGCACTCTAGCCTTTCAGTGCTGGAAGTCCTCGATTCTTGTACAAACCAAGATGCTGTCTGCATGAAGTATGCATGTTCACCTTGCGTGGGTTTGTTATGGGTACTTCACACTCCAAAGACATGCTGGTAGACTACGAAACCACAGCCCATTGGGGATGCATGCAACCGACCCTCCCAGAAAAGTAGTATGGAGGTCACAGCTCTTCAATAGATAGGAGATTGGAGAAAGGCAGGGGTGGACTGGGACAAAAAATTGGCCCTGGACTTCATCCAGACTGGCCCACTTTAATTTTGCAAACGAGCACAAAAACAAGTGGAGTGGGAGGGCTAACGTCATGCAGGAACATTGCTACAGCCTCGTTGGCCAGGTTAGGTGGTATGTAGAGTGCCAGGTTAGGTGGTATGTAGAGTGCCAAGTTAGGTGGTATGTAGAGTGCCAGGATACTAGAGATGTGGTCTTTTGTAGGAAACTGCTCCTTTTTTATTTATTTTTTGTTCATTACAATCTTAAAGGTTTTAAAGTGGTTGTAAACCCTGCTTTATTTTTATCTACAGGTAAGCCTAGAATGAGGCTTACCTGTAGGTAAAATGAATATCTCCTAAACGTGCATGCCGTGCCGGACCTTCAGAGCCTCTTGCTGAAACCAAGGGCTCCTGCACGCGTGCGCGGGAGTGACGTCATCGCGGTTTCGGCCGTTCACAGTGCCGGAGCTCGCGAACCCGGAAGAAAGGGCGGGAAGATGTCAGCGGTGAGTGGGTAGCGCTGGAAAGGCTTCGCTTTAAGGTGGGTATTTCCTAATGTACTAGTATGTGATGCATACTAGCACATTATGCCATTGTCTTGTGTTTTATTTTTTATTTTTATTTTTTTTATTTTCAGCGGTTTACTACCGCTTCAAAGATATTACGTTGTTTCAAAGATCTTGTTTTAATGGGAAATGTTCTTGCTTTTCAGCCTCCAAAGGCCGGTTCCCCACATGGTCCCTTCCAGCACAGTAACCGAGGAATACCTGCGCAGCTTCCGTCCGTACCACACAGCTGAAGACCTTCGCATGCCTTCGCTCCCCCACCTCAGCCTGGACCCAACCACGGCGGCAGCATATTACCACAACAGCTACCTAGCAGCCCATCACCCCTTCCCGCACCCTGCCTTCAGGTAAAAAAAGGTTGCATCTGTCAGGAGAATAAGGCATGGTACATGTGTACTGCTGCTTGTTCAGCAGAAGCCGATCTAACCATCTGTGTCTGTCGAACGTGTATACCCAGCTTGGTATTAAACCCAAAAGCAAACCGTTATCTTACAGCTTATCAATTCTTATATGTGATGGCTGCATTCGTTTTCTTTTTTAGGCTTTTTCTTCTGTTTTGATTTGTTGATCCAGCCAGTAAGTCTACTGTTTTTCAAAAGAAGCTGTTCAGCAGAATATATCAGTTACAGTGACAAACCATTTAACACTAGCAGGGATGCTTATAATGATCGGCTTTAATTTATGTAAAAACTTTTTTATCCCAAAAAGAAAAGAAAAAAAAAAAAAACGGTTTGCTGTAACTGCTTATAAAGTATTGGCTGGAGTTTGGCTTCAATTTGTTTGTGTATCTAAATCTGCTAGTACATCTAACCCCCCCCCCCACCCCACCCCCCCAGACTGACATTACTGCTGTCCAAAGGTGCCCCATGTGCCCCATGTGCCCCTTCAGCCAGAGTGGGGACACTCTAATACAGCAGGTATGTTACTGGCCAGATCACCAGGTGAAAACTAGAGATGCACCGAAATTTTAGCAGTCAAAACATATCGTCCGAAAATAGTGTTTTCAGCAATTTACCAATAGAGAAAAAGGTGCCGAAAATGCATGCGATTTTACTAAGCTCTTCTTCTCTTCTTCTTTTTTTTTTTTTTTTTTTTAGGACTTTTCCCCTCTTTGTTTTCACTAGAGGTGCACCGAATGAAAATTTTTGTGCTGAAAATGCAGGATACACTTGGCCCAAAATTACAGTTTTTAAAAAATATATATAATTGTATTCTGTTTTTTTTTTTAAATATCGTGAATTTAAATGAATGTGAGTTTGTCGGCCATTATCGGCACCTTTAGCGCATAGGTCCTGTGACTCAAAAACATCATCAAAAACCTAACATGGGTGCGTTTTTAATGCATTCTTGCTCAATTCATTTCAACAGGGAGGTGTGTTTTTGGTGCAGCCTGTTTGAGTAAAAATGCAGCAAGCAAGATTTTTAACACTATAACCGAAGCGCAGCAGACCAGTGTGAAGACATATATAGAATATAAAGGGATGCATTTTTTTTTTTTTGCTTTTCTAGCGCTAAAGGTGCTGATAATGGTCAACAAATTCATATTCATTTAAATTCATGATATTATTTAAAAAGTCAAATACAATACGATTCTATATAAAAATATATATTTAAAAACTGTCATTTTCGGCCAAATGCATCCTGTATTTTCGGTTTCAGCACCAAAATTTCCATTCGGTGCACCTATAGTGAAAACAGAGGGGGGGGGGGGGGGGGAGTCCTTTAAAAAAAATTAAATAAAAATGTAGCCACCACATCTGATTGGTAAACTACAACAATATATTACATTTTTGGTTTTAATACTGCTTTAAGCTTTTCAGGGGAGGGATGATAATCGCCGGCTTTCTTTTGCTTTTTGCAGAATGGATGATTCGTACTGTTTGTCCGCCCTGAGGTCCCAGTTCTACCCATTGCACAACCCCGGATCCCTGCCACCCATGCACCACTCCGCTATGCACCTGCACTTGTCTGGAGTTCGCTACCCAGCAGACCTCGCCCATTCATCACTGTCCGCCCTGCAGTCAGAGCGAATCTCCAGCCTGACAGCCGAGAGGTAATGTCCGTGATACCGAGATCTCCAGTTTAATCATGAGCCCGATGGGCACCAAGGTCACATGCTTTGATTAGTGGTCCTCGGCCTGTGGGGTCAGGACAATTTAATCTACCAGAATGCATTATTTTTGTGGAGTCCCAATCGTCTAGGCTTGCTAAATTTAGAGTCAACAAATTTCAGGTCTATACTTCTGATGTGAAATGTAATGTGCTTGTTGCATAAGCAACTTATTACCAGGCTCAAGAGCAAAGGGGGGGGAGGGGGAGAGATAGAGGTTCACGCATAAGAGGCGTTAGAGCTCTTATTGTTAAAGTGTTTGTTACCCCAATATTTCAAATTCCTGATATGTGTCTGCTGTACCATGTACTTGTATGAGAAAGTATCCTGTTCTCTTTGTATTGCTTCCTTTTGTGTGAAATCCCTGGTGTTTCTGCCAGTCCCTCTGCTTTCCTATTAAAAACTGACCACACTAAGCAGGAGGAGAACACACCATGGTCAGTTCTCTAGCTCTGCTGGGAACTCCGCCTGTTCTCCTCCCAGTGATCAGACTTGTCCTGACACGCCCCCTCTGCACAGCCATTCACTGCAATGCTCAGTGTGCTGTTTCTTCTCCTCCCCCAGCTCTTATGCAGCTGAGAACAGAGGGAATGTGATCACTTATAGAAAAGGGAAAAAAAGGTAATTATAATGTTTTTTTTTATATCTATATACAAATGTTTTGCCTTTTTTTTTCGTTTCAGTTTTTTAAACTGAATGGGTTGTTTTACTAGGTGAGGGTTTACAATCACTTTTACATGCAAGCTTTCTTGTGGAAGACGGTCTCCTAGATCAAGCTGTTTTGCTTTAGGGAGGCTTCACAGGTATCAAAAATCCCCAGAAGAGGAAGGGGGATTGGGGGCTGGGGCGGCTACCGGCCTTTATCAACCTTTTTGGAACCCTTAAATTAGCTTTCTGATCTCAGTGATCCCCTGCTAAAAATGACTCTAGAACTCTAGGGGGATAAATGTTCCTTACACTTGTGGTCATTGGGAAAAATGACCCCCTTACAGATCGCTAAGAAGATCAATGGTGTCAGTGGGAACTTATCTGAGAGGTAGAAATTGCTCATTGCTCAAGGGACCCCTAGAAACCTCCCTGGAGGAACCCTGACTGGGAAACCCTGGTCTATACTGTTTGAGAAGGAACATCTGCCCAGTTCCAGAATTTTCGGTATTTTCATAGGATTCTTGGTGGTGAGGGCAGTATTGTTTTTGGGTTTTGTGCTGCCCTAGGCCTGACTAAACTTGTGCACCCCCTAATTTTAACCCACCCTTTCCTCTCAAGGCCACACCCCGTTTGCTGTTTAAGACCCGCCCTGAAACTTTTGAGTGGGGACACTAGTTTGAGGGGGGGGGGCGCAATGGATTCCCTTTGCATAGATTTCCTCTCACTTCCAGTTTGGCTATAGGGCAGGAAGTGAAGGGAAATCTCTGCAATGGGACAGGGATGGTAAAAAATAAACTTACAGGGGTTATAACCCTCCCTTACTCTTTCCAAAATGAAAAAAAAAAAGTGTTGCCCATAGTTCTACTTTAAGCACAAATTTCTGATAATTTTATGGAGAGGACTAAGAAGACACACACACACACACACACACACACACACAGTTGTGGATTGCCGGCTGCCCGCATACCGGAAGCAGTGCCTAATTTGCCTCTCAGTCCAGTCCGCCCCATAAGACTGGTGCTACACTAACAGCGCAAGCGGTGGGGACTCTTTCCGTGATGCCCCCCTGCAAAGTGCTGCCGTAGGCCTGGGTCTTGTCAGCCTAGGCCAGGATACAGCGTTGGGTGAGGGGGGTACCACCGCATTAAGATATGCCTTTGCAGGGTACTTGCACTGCGAGCAGGGGGGGAGGTAGAGGGTTGGTACATTGGGTGTGCTTTAAGCCACAGTAGAGGATATTTTTCAAACTTTACTAACTTGTACCAGATAGGAAACAACGCATTGCTCAAAAGGTGAAATGTTTTTGTTTTTTCCCCTCCAGACTTCAAATGGATGAAGAGCTCCGGCAGCGGGAGAGAGAACGAGAGCGGGAACGAGAAAAAGAAAGGGAAGCAGACCGCGAGCGGGAAAAAGAGAGAGAGCGGGAGAGGGAGAGGGAGAGGGAACGAGAGCGGGAGAAGAAAGAGCGGGAAAGGGAGAAGGAGCGAGAGAGGGAGCAGGAACTGGAAAGGCAACGCGAGAGGGCAAGAGAGAAGGAGGCCGCCCTCATGAAGAACCTTGAGAGCCAGTTTTTGGTAGAGTCTGAACTCCACCCCATGCGGAGTCACCAGGAAGAACGGGTGAAAGCCGCAGAGCAACCCCCTCCCAGCAGACCCGGTAAGGCTCGATTCACACCTATGCATGTTGCTTTTGAGCGTTTTTGGAGTTTTTTTTTTCATGCTTGCCACGTTTTTGAGCAGCGTTTTTGCGGCGTTTTTGCTGCGATTTGCGTTTTGCGTTTTTTTTTTTTTTTTTTTTTTTACAGTCTAAAAAAAAATTTAAAAAAAAAACGGCAAAAACGCATCAAAAACGCTGCAAAAACGGTGCACTTGCGTTTTTGATGCTTGTCCATTGAATTCTATTACATGCAAAACGCTGCATTTTGCATGAAAAAAAGTCCCTGACCCTTTCCAAAAATGCAGAGAAACAAAAAGGCATTGATGTGAACATGTTCCATAGGAACCCATGTTAAAAAATTCCCATGCATTTCTGCAAAATGCATCAAAAAACGCGCTAGTGTGAATGGAGCCTAAATGTTCTTCACATATCTGTCTTTTGCCAGAACAGGACATGAGCCTAAAACTCTTTTTGCTGTTAAATACGCTTAATGGAAAGCTACAGCGTATTAGTGAGAGGTTACTGAGAGGTCCATTTCCATTTGACTTTAGCATTCATTTTGAATGTCACCAAGTCATGCTGCTTTACAAAAAAAGGGTCCATTATGTGTTTTTAGCACAATGTGTCTCGGCAGTCCATTTATTTTTATGGATTGTCTTTACGCAATGCGCATTAGCAAAACAGCATAACGCACATTAACCACTTGACCTCCGGAAGATTTAACCCACACCCTTCATGACCAGGTCATTTTTTGCGATACAGCACTGCGTTATTTTTGCCAATTTGAGAACTGCGTGGTCATGTGACACTATACCTAAATAAAATGTATGTCCTTTTTTTTTTTTTCCCCACAAATAGAGCTTTCTTTTGGTGGTATTTGATCACCACCTGCATTTTTATTTTTTTGCGCTATAAAAAAAAAGACTGACAATTTTTGACTTTTTTTTTTTTTTAAACTTTTGCTATAGAACATATCCAATAACAAATTTCTTCAGCAATTTAGGCCAATGTGTATAATGCTACATATTTTTGGTAAAAAAAAAAAAAAAAAAAATCCCAATAAGCGTATATTGGTTTGCGCAAAAGTTATAGCGTCTACAAACTAATGGGATATTTTTATCTATTTCGATTTTTTTTTTTTTTTTTTTAAACTAGTAACGGCGGCAATCAGAAACTTGTAGCGGGACTGCGATATTGCGGCAGATTTTCTGAGTGACATTTTTAAGGGACCAGTGACACTAATACAGTGATCAGTACTAAAAATATGCACTGCCACTGTACTAATTACACTGGCTGGGAAGGGGTTAACATCAGGGGTGATCAAAGGGTTAACTGTGTGCCTAGCCAGTGTTTTTTTTTCCTATACTGTGTGCGGTGCTTTTACTAGGGGAAAAGATGGAATTTATTCCCTGCTTTGCAGGAACTCCATCCCTTCCGTCATGTCAGAACAGCTTATCTGCCTTGTTTACATAGGCAGATCGCCGTTCTGTCTCTCTACCTGATGATCGCTGGGTGCCGGAGGACAAATTGAGTACCCTTAAACTGCCAATCATCTTTTTCTGTGTGCAATCACAACAGTAGCGAGCCGGCGCACAAGCGTGCCCTCTCCCTGGAAGTGTCGGATCGCGTATATATACGTGATCTGGCGCACAGGTGCCACCTTGTCGCAGGAAAACTGCTATGGGGCGGACTTAAAGCGGTTAACATACAACAAAGAAGTAAATGGGCCCTAAATCTAAACTTCAGGAAAACTGCTAACTCTAGGCAGGGCAGGATACCCGATTCTTCTCTTTATTTTTTTTCTCTGCGGAAAAGCCATGCCATGCTCCTATCTCTCCAGCTTCAACTAACTTCGTGTTAATGGCCATTGTTTTGGAATGGAATGACCACAAAGCTCATGTAGATGTGATGGTCTGCAAATTTTTGACCACATGATGTACCATTTTGAAATTAATCCAGGTCCTTCTTTTTTTTTCTTTCTTTTTTTTTTTGCCTGCAGAGAAGTTGAAAGAACCTTCCCCACAGACCGCAAAGCCAGTCCAACACTCGTTACACCAGCCGCCGCCGGCGCCCCCTACGCACCACTCTGTCCCCAGCCTGATCTCCGCCCATGCTGCTTTTCCCCCACCCAACACGGCGGCGGCGGCCGCTCTCCTGGCTCAGAGGACGCAGGAGGAGGAGAAGTGGCTGGCTCGTCAAAGACGTCTGAGGCAAGAGAAGGAGGACCGCCAATACCAGGTGTCTGAATTTCGGCAGCAGGTGTTGGAGCAGCAGCTGGATATGAGCGGCCGTCCTATTAACCCATCGGAACCGGAGCTTAGGCCGGAAAACCTTAGGTTAGTTGTTGGTACTATCCAAAGCTCTGCGTATACCACCTGCACTATTAAAGTAGATTTAAACCCATGAACAAAAATGTAATATATTTCAGATTACCAATCATTAGATGTGATGGTTACATTCATTATTATTTTTTTTTTTTTTTTTTCCACCTGTGATCCTGCCAGTAACACACATCTGTCCTAAAGTGATAACACTCACTTGTTGTACTGTATCTATGGAGTGCGCCCCTAGAACAGAAAGTGTTAGGATGACAAAAAAAAAACTTCCATGATAAAATGTTGCAGAGACAGAATTCGGTGTACCTTCGGCCCCTTTCACATAGAGCGGAATCCGTCCAAGCGGATCTGCCTTCTTAGCAGGGGATCTCTCCGCTGATCCCCGCTGAGCAGGCGGATGACGGGTCCATGTCCACTCCGCTATGCAGAGCGGACACAAACACAGCCCCGCTGCTCTCTATGGGACAGTCAGGTGGAAAACAGACTGCATGTCTGTTTCCATCCAATAGTCATTCGATCCGCCGGACGGATGGTGAATGTATCCCTATCTGTCTGTTTAATTATTTCCTCATCTGGTTGAATGTTGGCCTATAGCAGTAGTCTCCAAACTGCTGTTCATGGGCCAGATGTGACCCTTTGCTTGCTATTATCCAGCCCTTGGGGCCCTATTCTTCCCACTGATAACCAACAGTGGGGCATAATTTCCTCCCATCAACACCAACAATGGGACACTGTTCCTCCTACTGACACCAACAATGGGACACTGTTCCTCCTACTGACACCAACAATGGGACACTGTTCCTCCTACAGACACCAACAATGGGACAGAATTCCTCCTACTGACACCAATAATGGGGCATTATTCCTCCTCCTGCTGACCCCAACAATGGGGCAACATTCCTCCTACTGACACCAACGAAGGGGCACTATTCCTCCTCCCACTGAAACCAACGATAGGGCACTATTCCTCCTCCCACTGACCACCAAGCTTGAGCCATCATTTGCTCCCACTTATGCCGGGACATTTTCAACTCCCACTGGTCACAGTCTGGCCCCCCTGAAGTCCAAAGGACAGTAACCTGGCCCTATGTTTAGAATGTTTGTTTTAAAAGTTTTGGCCTCTAGTGTTGTCTATTTTCTTCATTGGTCAAATCTTTAACTCTTCTGGTCAAATATTCTTAAGGCTGTTCGCTCCTAGTATGGAATGTTACAATCGCCCTGCGAAAGGCAACTGACATATCCCATCTATTACAAACATGGGTATTCATGACATTTGTGCAAATGTTAAGACATTCACAAAGCAAATTTTTCTTAAACGGATCCCTTGCCTGTTCCCACTTGGATCTTGATACACCTTTAATTTATTCCACTTGGGGTTCCCTTGCTGAAATCTGGGCCATTTCCCAAACCCTGGTTTAACCCACACAAGCTCTACCTTTTGTACTTACAAACTTAGGATGTCGGCTATAGTCAACCAGTTTGGTCAGTGCTCACACGCTTTTTTTTTTTTTTTTTTTCCTTCAGTTCATGTAGGGTTATAAGCAACCGCAATGAGGGCTGCGTCCGAGAGCCCCTACAACATTTTGGAGGCCCTCCACCGCTTATTTCTCCCAAACCGCAACAGCCAACGCCCACTTCATTATGGAACCCCGTGTCGCTGATGGAGACCACAACAGAGCCACGACGTACCCAAGAGCCCACCACTGTCCATACCCACGCCACCGCTATGTACGAACATAACAGACAAACTGTTGCCTCGATCAAAATAGAGCGACCATTTTCCTTTGAGAAGCAACAGGATGAGGAGGAGTTGGCACATAGGAGACGGGAAATGGAGAAGTACCAGCCCATTCGGGATTCCTCCACATTGGAGCACGCTGGCTATTCCCATGCCCCTTTCCTTGCCGAGCTTGAAAAGTCAACGCAGACTTTCCTAAACCAGCAGCGGAGTTCCCTCCAGCAAGCTGGACAGACTATGGAGATCACGCTGCACAAGCCAAGCACGGCGCTCAGAGCACCGCCACCCAGGACGCGAGAGCCCATGTATATCTACGATGAGTTTTTGCAGCAGCACCGCAAGCTGGTCAGTAAGCTGGACCTGGAGGAACGGAGGCGGAAAGAGGCCCGGGAGAAGGGTAAGACGCCTATGGGTTGCAGAGATTTACTAAACTTTGGGAGTTCTTTTTTTTTTTTTTTTTTTTTTTTTTTTTACGTCATAGGTTGGACTTGATGGACTTGTGTCTTTTTTCAACCTTCAAACTACTATGTAACGTTAAGAGAAAAAAAAGTAGAGGAAACCTCCATTTAAAAACATGTATGAGTGATTGCCTGCAGGCTATGGGCAGAGATGGTGCCTGTGCCTTTACCCCTCTTTAGACAACCCAAGATTTTGGGGGCATACCCTAAAAGATGCCTTTTTAAAGATGGTGCAGCCATAAGACCATAAAACAGAACAAAATATTACAGCGCACACGTGCAAAAAATGACATTTAACTCCTGCAAGGCTATTTAAAACACCTGAACATTTTTTTTTAAAAAATGGGGATTTGGTCACACCATATTGCTATATGGTGCTTAAGCCCACTTTGTCAAAGTACCCCATGATTAGTGGGTCCTAAGCTATCCATAGAATAGGAGATCCTGCTTCTCTGAACCATGGGAGGAATGCACTCCTCCTATATGGGAGAACTAAAGGACGCCTCTTAAAACACAGGTGGACACTAATGAGAGGCAATGATGGAGTGTGTTGTGTGATGTTCAGGTGTTTTAAAAAGCCTTGCAGGAGTTAAATGTCATTTTTGCATGTGTGCGCTGTAATATTTTGTTATTTTACCCCTCTTTAGTCACATCCTGTTTTGGCTTCTGGCAGTGATGCACTGGAACAAAGTCAAGAGAGGATAGGGAGGCTCCAAACATGACACTTTATGATAAGAGGGGAAAAAAAAGTAACACTGCAATAAGCTGTTTCTGGGCCAGATTTTAATGCACCCTGTTGATTCAGTGTTAAGCTCTTAATTGGTTCATATAAAGTTGTTGTAAACCCTTACATATACCCGGTGAAGTGACTGGCCCCCAGATAATGCACAGAGATTAAACAAATCCTCCTACGCAAGTTGTACCTGTCTATCTGCAGTCTTCTCTCCTCTCTATTTAACAGCCACCTAAAGCACACATTTTGCACAGCATCTCTGAGCTCTAAAAGGCAGGGGGTGGGGATCTGATGTCACACACTGCACAGCATAGAACAGGAAGCTGAGTGTAATCTGAGAACTGAGTGGATGTTAGACGTACACCCTTCTGCAGTCTCATAGGGGAACATGCACTGCTAAGGCTGTAAATTACACTCTGGATGCTGGATTGGGAGGAAGATGGCCTTCCCCCGGGATTCTGAGATGTCACAATCACTTATTGTCACAAGTGATTCATGCAAATAGCAGAGGAGAAAAAAAAAAAAAAAAAAAAAAGCAGATCGGAACCACACTAGGTGCTTTGGCTTGGTCCAGTTTTCATTTCAGAGGTTTACAATAACTTTCAACCCCCACTCTGGGCTGCTGTTAATTTAGCCCATACTGTGGGGTTTCCCCTGCACTGTATGGGTTAGATCAGGGGTCTCAAACTGGCGGCCCTCCAGCTGTTGCGATACTACAAGTCCCATGAGGCATTGCAAGGCTGAAAGTTACAAGCACGATTCCCACAGCCAGAGGCATGATGGGACTAGTTTCGCAACAGCTGGAGGGCTGCCAGTTTAAGACCCCTGGGCTAGATGATGCTCAGTTGGCTAGTGGCGATGTAAAAAGCACCTTATTCTTTGTTTCCTTCTGGCAGCTACCACTCTCCTACGCTGTCTAATGCCCCCAGGATATGGGCAGGTCTACACTGTTCTTGCGTGCAATGCAAACCTGCTAATTTGCATGGCTAAACATTAACCGCAATCCAGAGTGGGGCGTTAAATGGATTACTTCCAAACAGAACCAACGATATTTTTTTATTTCTACCTCAGATACAATGTACACTCTAATTAGCATGCCTACTCATCTCTTAAAGACTTTGCGTTCCAGTAAACATGACTCATTCTTGAGTTTTAAGGATTCCTAACCTGTGTTCTCCTGTTTAGGTTATTACTACGACCTAGATGACTCATACGATGAAAGCGATGAGGAGGAAGTCCGAGCGCACCTCCGGCGAGTGGCTGAGCAGCCCCCACTCAAGCTGGATACGTCCTCTGAGGTATGGGACGAGTCACCCCGGTTGGCATTGTGGAGCTGACCCTGTGCACCCAAAGTAATTGTGGAAATCCTTTTCTGTGTGCAGAAGCTGCCAATATTTTAATTTCTTAACATTCCTATCCTCCATTATCTACACTACTGCCATCATTTTGGATGAAGGCTATGATATTAGATGAAAAAAACTTCCAGAGCTATTAATCCACTTTTTCAAGCAATATAATCTGTCAGGGATTCTAACCATTCTCTGTGCAATAAAAAATAAAAAGTTTTGGCTTTAGGTACGCTTTGAAGGAACCCTTTCCTGAGAGAGACATGGAGACTTCTTTGCTACTTCATGTTCTACAAAGGATAGTTTCTTGACAGGTTTACATGCTTGTGTACATATGTTGGAATGGTCCCTTCCACCGAAACTCGCCCCATTTTTTGGTTCCTGTTTTCTGGCTCCCGTTTTATGGTTCCCCTTTTCCTAATTTTGGGCTTGTGTCCTTTTAAAGGGGCCAGTTTTAGCCTTTGCCAGGAGTGCCAGAGTGACCTTGGGGTACTTGGTTATCCTTGGAACTCCATATGCATTCTTGAAAAAGTGGACGTTGTTCAAGAAACATGTTGCATGAAAACTATCAAATGCAGGATAATCTGCTGTTTTGATACATAACTGTACAAGGATATTTTTCTTTTTGACTTCTTGCAATAACAAAAATTTGAGAAACCTTTTTATTCCTGCTACTGATTAGTCTGTGCATATCATAAATATCCATATATTATCCTTTTTTATATTATGGGCGATGTCTAAGTCTACATAAACATTATGCATGGGCATAATGGGGATGATTTACTAAAGGCAAATAGACTGTGCACTTTGCAAGTTCTGTTGCTCCAGAGTAAATGAGGTGAAGTCCTGCTGACTTCCAACATCCAATCACCTGCAAGCAAAAATGCTGTGTTTTTTTTTTTTTGTTTGTTTTTTTGTTTTTTCCTTGCATGTGATTTTCTGTATTCTTTGCAAAGTGAAGCTTTACCCCATTTACTAAGCTCTGTAGCAACTACACTTGCAAAGCGCAGTATATTTGCATTTAGTAAATTTACTTGTGCCAGATCATTGACTCAAATCTTATTAAACCCAGTTGGTTAGTGTTCTAGCCAGACAACTGGCATCTTTTAGATGGGGATTGGTGAAGGAAGCCCTCCTTGGGTGTCTCAGGAAAGATTTGCTTTCACCAAAAATGGTCTAGCTTGCCTACCTACTTCCTAAGGGTCCTTTCACACTGGGGCAGGGGTGTTGTCGGCAGGAAAGCGCCGCTATTGTAAGCGGCACTTTACCGTCGGTATTCAGTTTTACCCCCCTGCTAGCGGCCGAGAAAGGGTTAAAACCACCGCAAAGCGCCTCTGCAGAGGCGATTTGCCGGCGGTATAGCCGCGCCGTCCCATTGATTTCAATGGGCAGGAGCGGTATACACACCGCTCCGAAGATGCTGCTAGCAGGACTATTTTTCCCGTCCTGCCAGCGCATCGCTCCAGTGTGAAAGCCCTCGGGGCTTTCACACTGGAATTAAAGCAGCGGCACTTTCGGGTCGGTTTGCAGGCGCTATTATTAGCGCAATAGAGCCTGCAAACCGCCCCAGTGTGAAAGGACCCTTAATGTCTCCTCATTTTTCTGAACCCATGTTGATAACAGAGCTTTGTCTTGTACATTTTTTTTTTTTTTTTTAATTTTTGTAACTACTTGGTTTCCCAATCCCTTTGTTATTGTTTTTTGGTGACCCTTATGTTGAACACACAGTGACATCTGGGTGGAATGAAGTTGACGTGAACAAAGCTTTGTGATCGATCAGCCTATAATTTTTTTTTTTTTTTCTCAATTTTGTTTCAATGTGGCAGAAGTTGGAGTTCCTCCAGATATTTGGCCTCACAACCCAACAAGAAAAGGAGCGCCTCCTGCAGCAGAAGCGGAGGAAGCGAAGGCGGATGTTGCGAGAAAGGAGTCAGTCTCCTCCCACGATACAAATCAAGCGACAGACGCCGTCTCCGCATTCTCCCCTCTCCACCAGATTCAGCCCAGATGAGCTTAACAACAGCCCCAACCTGGAGGAGAAGAAGAAATTTCTCACGTTCTTCGACCTTTCACATGTCAGTGCAGAGAAGAGGAGAGGTGAGACGTTCCTCATAGTAACGTGTACACTACAGCAGCATTTTTCAACCAGGCTGCCTTGGCAAAATGGCTAAAAATTACCCAAAAATTGTATACAAGCCAATGGGTGGTTCAAGCCTACCTTTTAGTTACACAAAGACACAGGTTTTCATTGTGCACCATTACAACGTTCTAGCCGCTAGCATCCTAACAACCAATGACATCAGTTGATAAGGAGGATTCTTGTTTGCCCCTCCCCTGTCCCTCTGTCAGCACACGGGTGATGGAGAAAAATTGAGGAAGAAGAGAAACATCGGAATACTAGTCAGTACCAGTTTGCAAAAGTGTATTTGCTTTGGAAGAATAAATCGCCTCTAACGTTGGGTGTCCTATGTGTATGGATGTTGCTACATTATGTAAAACTATTAAAATAGTTTTTACATTTTAGAATGGGGTGGCTCAAGAGTGTCCATAATTTTAGAGGGTGGCTTGAGATTTTTCATAATTTTAATGGGTGACCTGACTGAAAAAAGGTTGAGAAATGCTGCTCTACAGGATATAAGAGCAGTGGTGGGCTACCAGTTAGATTATGGATGGATTTCATCAGTGGATTCAGTCTTTCAAAGAGTTTCTGCACTCTGGAGGACTTGAGATTATCCCGTTTTAGGCCTTCTAGAATATAACTGTCCATCTCTACAGGATATAAAAGCCATGGTGGGTAACAATGTAGATTATGGCTCAATCTCATCTGTCGACCCTGAACCTTCCAAAGAGCTTCTACTGCTCATAATAGAATAGTTCATTTGTAGAGAGTATAAGGGCAGTGGTGCCAACCAGTTAGAATATGCCTGGATCTTGCCTGTGGATCCTGAGCCCTCCAAAGAACAGAAGGTCTTTTTGGAGGGTACAAGGTCTACAGATGAGGCCCCCTAGAATAAACAATTTCATCTCTTCGGGATATAAGGGCACTGGTGGCCCAATATGTAGATTATGGCTCAATATTGCCTGTGGATGATGATCCCACCAAAGAGCTCAACACTTCTGCCTTGCAGCATTGGTGTCTGCGGTAGAGTTTTAAACTCAAACGCATATGAATTACACAGGTTCTGAGGCTAATTTAATGCAGATAAGGCTGGGTTCACACTGGTACAACAGGACAGTCGTATCACTTTGAATCCGACTTTGCCCTGTGACTTGAAGTCCGACATGCGTCTGAGGTGCCAACCCTAGTCTGCGGATCGAGTCTCAGCTAGGGCATCATCTGCATGAAGTTTTGTATATGATCAGTGTGCTTGTCAGGGTTTCCTTTTGGGTACTGCAGTTTCCTTCCACACTTTAAAGACATGCAAATATGTTATTGGCTGCTCTCTAAATTGGCCCGTATGTGTCAGCGTGTCATTAGAACCTTGGATTGTGAGCTGCTTGAGGGCAGTAACTGATGTGAATGTGTATGTAAAGTGCTGCTTAAGTTGCCGGGGCTCTATACAAATGCTAATAATAATGATTATTGTACCCTTTTGGTAAGATGTTGCTTTTAACACATTGTCTTCATTACCACAGACAAGGAAAAACTGGTGGAAATGCTTGAGGCAATTAAGCAGAAGAATGCAGCACCTGAGGCAGTAAAGAACCAACCGCCAGCCCAGACTCGGACCAGCCCGCCTCCCCCGCTTCCTCCACCTCCTCCCCCTTCAGGTGAGTCATGTAACCACCTTGCTACAAAGATGTATGGCCTGCCTAGTTTGATTGTGGTCTAGGAGTTAAATTTACTTGCCTGCAACCAGTAGGTGGAATACCTGCTAAATTTGCTCAAAGCCGCGAAGCATAACATAGCTGACCAAGCACGGGAAGGACATATTATTTTATTTTTTTCTCATAACAAAGGCTTTACTTATAGAGGAACTCTACTGTATTCTTTTGCTGTAATATTTACCAAGAAGTAGCTATTCGTGCAACCCTTCCCTTTTTTTTATTTTTTGCTGTGCTATGTTTTTTTTTTTAGTTATTACAGATATGTGAAAATACTCCCTCTAGTGGCTGTTTGTGTACCCAGGCAGTGCAGGGAGCAGGATAAGCTGCTGAGGTTACAGGATATGCCACAGAGTCTGCTGTTGTCTTGGACAAGTCTGAGCAGAAGCTTAAGTTTGCATTAAGAGGAGGAATATTGAAGCATAATCACAATGTGGCACCACTAAGTAGGATCTAAGTTTCATTGACAACTTTAAAAAGATTAAAGCAGTCTTTCAAGGGACCATTCACACCTGTCTGTTTCCAGTGCATTGCATTAATGTATGTACAATAACACGCATTGCATTAAGGCAACTCATTGGAATGTGTGGGCTGCCAACATACAAGAATGGGAAAAGAATCTTGGACCTGTGACATTTTTTTTTTCCCTCATGCAGCAGACAACACATACTAGTGCATGCCTTCACCCCGTGGTGGACTGCAACACACGTGCATTGGGTTAATGCATTTGGGTGTTATTGATGGTGAATTGCATTATTAATGCACTATAGCATGTTAACTGCATTAACCTGAATGGTGGCAATGCGCACATTTTTTGTGTGCACTCCCACTATGCACTGCACTGGAAGGGTACCAATGGGTCCTAAGAATGACTGACTGGGGCTTGACTTTTTATATCATTTGCAAATGCTAATAAGTATTCTGCTTTGTGACTGTATGGAAATGTTTGACTTGCCCATATTTTAAGGTCTGAAAAGAGACATGCTTGCTTACCTTTTTAGGCCCAGCCCCTGAGGACCAGCTACCTGCTCCGCCATCAACACATCCTGATCCACCAGCTCCATTGGCCTCTACTTCTTCTTCTTGCACTGTTTCTGTCCCGGAAATCGTAAAGCCTCTGGAACCCCTTCGTCTAGAACCGCATAATGTAGATCATCGCAAACTCCTGGAACCCACCAGGGTCCCACCCCTGCAGCTTCCAGTCCTGGAACCCACCAGGGTCCCACCCCTGCAGCTTCCAGTCCTGGAACCCACCAGGGTCCCACCCCTGCAGCTTCCAGTCCTGGAACCCACCAGGGTCCCGCCTCTGCAGCTTCCAGTCCAACCCCCGGTGACCAACGCACCAAGCGCCGACAAAATCAGACAGGTCGAGGCCCCGCCTGCTAAAAAGAGCTTGAGCATTCTGAACTTTGTGCGAGGACACACGCCCAAGGAAAACCCAGTGCAGCCTTCCCAAAGCATGAACGGGAGGAACAAGTCATGGGAACCCTTCCTGGCTGAGGAATTTGCACACCAGTTTCACGAATCTGTCTTACAGTCTACACAGAAGGCCCTGCAGAAGCACAAAGGTAAGACTTCATGGTAAAGGATTAAAGCTTTTGTGGGTCCCTAGCTCCATACAAACTGGTCCCCATTGAAGACAATACCTTAAAGTAGAACTATGGGCACATTTTTTATTTATTTTTTTGGCTGGAGTAAGGGAGGGTTATAACCCCTGTCATATATTTTTTTTTTTTTTTTTTTTTCCATCATCTGTGTCCCATTGCTGAGATTTCCCCTCACTTCCTGTCCCATAGCCAAGCAGGAAGTGAGAGGAAATTCTTGAAAAATGAAGGGAAATCCTTGGGGACCCCAAGGTCACCAGAACTAGTGTCCCCATTGGAAGATTTCCCCTCTATATAACTTTTTTGGGGATGACCCAAAATTTGGGCTTTTCTTTTACCTTCACTTTCAACGATAACGGTAAACAAGACAAAGAGAGGGTGAATCTCCTTAACGGGAACACAGGCAGCAATAAAAACTGACATGGATTTTAAACCGCTGCTACAAAAAAAGTTGCCTTTTAGTTACACTTTAAGACACATTAATCTACATTTTTAACTTTGGAAGAGATAAAATATATATATATATATATATATATATATATATATATATATATATATATATATATATATATATATATATATATTTTAGCAGTTAAAGTGGACCTATCAGTACATTTACAAGTCTTCAGGAATAGGTTCCTAAAGTTCCACCTTTTTAGCATTTAAAAAGCTGTCTGTGATCTTCAGTCAGTCAGGATTTTGGCTAGGCTGAGATGATGTCATCAGTCTGCTGCAGGCAGGAGGAAGCATTTCCTCATTCTCCCCTCCCCCAGTCAGACTGCTACAGTGCAACTTTGTGGAAAGTCTGAAGGCGAGTTGCTGCAACAGGGGTTGATCTGTGTCAGACATTAGTGAACACGGCCAAGAACTGAATTAGCATCAAGATGTACATGATTATGGCATCTCAGATCAGGAAGTAGATGGTGATCCTGGGTCACCTCCTGGAGAGAAAAGTAGATGAGGACCTTGTCAGTGGAACATTGTGATCTCTGTGAGACGCCAAAATATACTGGAAGGGTTACACTGACACAGTACAAAGCAAGCATAGACACCTATGTGAAGCTAGGTCAACTTTAATAACCTTTATTGATCTATTTTATATTCAGTAATTTTTTCAGACCTGAAAATAAGATATCAAACCCGGTACAGAGACCCTATGTATACATTTTGACACACGACCTGTGGTAGATCTTTGTTTTGGCTTGCCTTCTCTTGTGCTGAAAACAGTCATGTGACCTGTACCATTTGGCCCACAGGAGCATCCGGCTTGCACAGCGCCGAGCAAAACCACAAACCGGACGCCTCTGTTCACTATAACATTCCCGAGCTGCAGCACTCGAGCAGGGCCCCAGTGCAACAACAGAATGGACAGCCAGGACCTGGGCAGACGGGGGCAAGCCTGGGGCAACGGCAGCAAGACGTCACCTCGGGGGAGGAGACGTCGGAAGAAGAAGAGGAGGAGGAAGACGAGGAGGATGAGCCACCAAGACCTAAATGGCAGGGAATTGAGGCAATATTGGAAGCATATCAGGAACATTTAGAAGGTGGGTAAATTTCTTGGACATCCCATTCTCAAACTCAAAGCCATTATTGTAGAGTTGGATTCCCTTTGGCGTTAGAACAACCTCTATTCTTCTGGGAGGGGTTTTGGGGGATGTCTGTTGGAATGTGTGTCCATTTGTGAGGTCAGCTACTGATGTTAGGTGAGAAGACCTGGCACACAATTGATGGTCCAGTTCATTCCAAATGTGATCAGTAGGGCTGAGATCAGGGCCCTGTGGGACACTTGAGTTCCTCCACACCAAACTGGTCAAACCCAGTCTTTATGGAGCTGGCTTTGTACATATGGGCATAGTCATGCTGGAACAGAAAAGGGTCCTCCCCAAACTTTTACACAAGGTTGGAAGAACACAGTGGTCTACAATGTCTTTTTGCATGATGTAGTTTTTAAAGTCCCCCTCATTGGAGATACCTGAACCCATTATTTGGAAGGGGGGGGGGTCACATCGTATTTCCCATATAGTGTAGATAAATGTAATCTTCATAATGTATATTGGTTGGGTTCTGATATTGTTCGGGAGTAGCCTAAGGATAGGCTGGTTGGGTTTTAGGACAATGAGTGAAGTCAGAATTTCTCAACCAAGGTTCCTCCAGAGGCTGCTGGGGGTTCCCTGACCAACGAGCAACTATTGCCTCTCTGAAAAGTTCTTCTTTCCAAAGGGCTTCTTTCCAGTGACCACAAGTGTACAGAGCTATTTTTTCCACTGACCATCACACTAATCTATCATGAGTAGATAGTGTTTTTTTATTTTTATTTTTTTTATTTAGCAGGGGTTCCCTCAAACTGGAAAGTTATTTCAAGGATTCCTCTGGGTTGAAAAGGTTGAGAATGGCTTGGTTAAGTTGTTGGATTCAGTTAAAAGCCTAACTCAAGCCAATTTGTGATTTAATGAGGGGAGAAGGAGTTATTAGGACATGGCACTTCCTGTCCCCGTTGACACCAGGGCAAAAAATAAGGGCAACAGTTGTCACCAGGACAGAAAGACACAGATGGTAATAAAAACAGACCTTTCTAAGCCTTACCCCCACTCTACTAAAAATAGCCATCGGAGAGTTTTCCTAAGAAAGACCCTAACCCTTCTCTGTTCCATCCAAAACTAAGAAATATATTTGGCTGATGTTGGGCTGTAAGAGTTTAGGGTTGGTTTGAGTTGAATGATTAGGTTTGGTGGTTATTTGAAGTTTAATGTGATTCTGAAAGCAAAAATTTTGTGACTAATTTACCATGCTGTTTTCTTCAGCATAATTGCCGCTCACCGGCCTCTCATCACATGTTGAACACGTACACCTTTTTAAGAGACTAAAGCTGATTCCTTCATGTAAAATTGATTATTATTTTCTCCCATCTTGTTTGCAGATCAAAACATTGAACGCCATGTTCTGGAGACACAGTGCAAGCGGCTAGACACTCAGCACTATAACCTGAGTCTGACGGCAGAACAGTTGTCACATCGTATGGCGGTAAGTGATCATCACAGGATAGAAAGCCCATAGTGCTTTTATTTTACCATTTTCCAATGTAAGTAATGTAATAAGAGTGTAATACCAATTGAAATATTTTTAAAAAATTACATTTTGTTTTAAAATTTGTAGTATGCAGACTCCAGCAGCACTACTGGTTATTTATTTTTCGAGGAATAGGTAAAGCACTTTTTTTTTGACCCCCTACACTTAAAATAGAACTCCAGGTAAAATCTAACCTTAAAAATGCTCCCTCCTAACACCTATGCTGACTAACCTGTGTAAGAATGATTTATATACCATTTTCAGACTGCTCTGGTCATGAGATCCAGCTTCCCTGTATCAGTATGCCTGCAGGGGAGAGGAGGGAGAGCCAACAATGGATGTGCCATGGGAGCCTATGGATAACGTCACCGCTCCTGGATTTCCCAGCCGTTAAGCGCTCTCTACTCTCCCATGCAGCTGACACAGGGGATCACATAATTGGACCGGAGCAGCCTGTAGGCAAGTATAGGGATCTTTCTTATACAGGTTAGTCATAATAGGTCTTGGGAAGAAAGCATTTTAAGGATTACTTGCCTGGAATTGTATTTTTAAGCTCTGCAGTGCCCAGTGCTGGCACATAAAATGACTTGACCAGTTGGGTGCCAATGATGATCTTCTAGTTCCATACAACAGAAATGTACAAAAAACAACAAATACAGAGCAGGACACCATGGCCTATAAAAAGTTCTATCAAAACAATCCTCTTATGAATGTGGTTAGTGAATAACTCCAACATGACCTCAAATTAAAGCAGTATCGTTCATATTATGACTTGCGAGAGAAAGCGATGTAAATGAGAGACCGATCTATTATTTTATTTAGTATTGCAGGATAGTCGTGGACCATATAAATTTACAAAGCAGTTTGTATACATAATATGTAACAATATGTACTATCGAGCCATCTATCCTAAAAGACCTGGTTCTCTAAAGAGTCTATTCATAACTAGAATGGGGGTGCAAGTGTAGGGTCATTTAGCCAGTCGCACCAGATTTTCTCAAATTTGGAAGAACTACCTCTACAGTAAGCACCAGTAGCTACGGTGTGAAACATGTTAGCAAGTGATTCCATCTGTTGCTGTATGGATTTTAACCAATAAAGTAATTATTGTTGGAGTGTGGCCATCCGGATCAGATTTTTTCTATATACCTCTACAGCAGGGGTACCCAAGCATACTAAACAAAGGGCCAGTTTACCGTCCTTCAGACTTAAGGGGGTCCGGACTATGGCCATTGGGAGTAGAAAACGGTCCTGGTGTCAGTGGGAATAAATGATGCTCCATCTTTGGTGTCAGTGGGAGGAATTGTGCCCCATCATTTGTAAAACTGTGCACCAATGTTGGTGTCATTGGGAGGAATTCTGCTACTTCATTGGTGTCAGTGGGGAGAATTATGCCCCACTGTTGGTATCGGTGGTTGAAAATCATGTCCCAAGGGCCAGATGAACGCAAGCTAGGGGCCGCAGTTTGGAGATCACTGCTCTACGGGTATGGGTAAAGCTTTCTAGGTGTAGAATAGAGTTCACTTTATCTATCCAAAGACTTGTGGTAGGGGTTTGGGCAGATAGATAGCCAGTGTTGTGTGCTACATTTCCTGGGTAGGTGCAGAGTTCTTGCTACCACCAACCCAAGATGAGGGTCCTCAAAGAAGGTTCAAGAATCCCTAGATAGCCATCTTTGAATCAAGAGTACAGTGAAGTTGAAATGTAGCCAGTGCCAGACCAGTTATTTTTTTTTTTTTTTTGTTTGCTTGTTTTTGCAATCTTCAGAACATCACCTGTAAATTAACCAGTTTAACACTTGGTGATGGTGCTGAAAGTTGGCCTGTGCAACCCATAAGCCAAGCACCACCCTCCACTCCACTGTAGCCCCTCCCACATAAGTATGCAAGGAGGTTCCGGAGTGCAGAATTGTATGATTGGATGACGGTGTGTAAAGAAATGCCCATTACTTGAAATATAGGGGAGCATGTGATCGTGTCCTTTACCTGTCATGTATGGCAAGTCTAGGAAGGAGTGCACTTCAAGTTCAATCGCCATAAACTTTATTGTTCTGGATGAACAAAGCAGAGTCCCCACTGATGCGTTTCACTCACAGGCAAAGCCTGGCTTTGTGAGTAAAAGTGCTAGTAGAGGAAATCCCAGGCGTGCACTCTGCTTGTTTGTCCTGAAAAATACAGTTGCCAGCGTGTGAATTTTCTGGAGTGCAGTCAGCAGTCAGCATTCCCCATCCCCCCCCCCTTCTTTGCAAGACTCATGGGGCATAGGAAGAGCCTCTTCCAGTATTTAGCAGCTGGGTTTTTAGGAGAGTGACCTGACCTAGGGCTTGGAGCAGCACCTTCTGCATTTTTTCCTTGGCTGTTGGGCCAGAGCTGCCACGTGGGGGCATGGAGAGGATCCTCAGCCCTGTGTAAGCCTTTACCGGGATGACTTGGTGCATACGTGGTCAAGATTTTGCAAACTTGTGGTCATAATAGTGTACATGTGTGAAAAAAAACATTCTGAGATGGTGTGCAGTTGAGGCATGTTTTTGTTGTAGTTTTTATTTTATTTTTTTTGCTGTGCTAGTCTGAATAAAAGTAACTGTATTTTATATTTTTTTTTATTCCCCCCTCATCCCCTGTACAGGAGCTGATGAGCCAGAAACAGAGAGTCGCCTCCGAGAGGGACAGGCTACAAGCTGAACTCGAACACTTTAGGAAGTGCCTTGTTTTGCCCTCCTCGTTGTGGTCTAGGGGTTACTTTAAAGGCCACCCCAGGTGACACCGTCTCCCTTGCACTAGACCTGGACGTACAGTATAGAAATGATCTATTTTATTATCTTGATATTTAATATTTTTCACTGGGAGGACTGAAATGGGGGAAATAAAAGAAAAAAAAAATCACCACACTTTTTGTTTGTTACTTCTGCATCACCATGGGACAAAAAATGTACAAAAAAAAAAAAAGAAAAAAAAATCTATATATGAATGTGCCATGCATGACTCAAAGGATTCTGGGAGTTTGGCAAAGAAAAAAAAAAAAAACCTCACTTATGACAAAGCTGCGGGCAATCCCTTCACCCCTCAACTCCGCTGCCGGCACCCGCCTCATCCCACCCCAGGATTTCCCTATCCATAGACTGGCTGCATTTGACACTACAAGCGAGCTACCAAGCTTTCTGCTCCTGCGGACTGTAACCATTTGTGGGTGCCTTCCTTCCCCACCCCCAACTTATCATTACCATTGTGCTATTGTATGAGGCTGCCATGAGCAGGATTTATTTATCACTTGTTAATTGCTGACCAATTATGGTCCACCAAAATGTTTATTATATATATATTTTTCCTTGCCAGGAGATGGACTACTTTTTTTTTTTTTTTTTGTTTTACTCAAATGATACATTTAATGAAATTTTGAAGTTATGGACTTTTATCATACATAGAAAAAAAAAAGAAAAAATTATCCTTGCAAAGCTTTGCAGCAGGAATGCACTTACACCTTACACCTGGATGTCCGATTGGGTTCAAGGTACCTTCTTACATTCTGGTCTGATGGATGGTTTGAGGGATCACTGCAAAGAAAGCTGCTACAAATCTCCCTCGTCCTCGCAAAAGTAACGCCATCGGGCAGCAAAAAGCGTAACGATTGGGTGCTTTCACCTCTCCCTATTTACTGTATATAATAAAATAAGGGTTTTTTGTATGTTTTTATTACGTTAATTATTGTTATAAAGGAAAGAAAAGCCTGCCATTCAATGCTTCATGGTTTTTTTTCTTTTATTTTTTTTTCTTTAAGCCAGGCGGGGTAAATAAAGAAAAAAGCCCCTTTTTAACTTGCTATATTGAGTGTTTGTGTGATCTGCTGCTGGTCAGGACTATATTCCATCAAGTTTTTTTTTTTTTTTTTTTTTTTGTTTTATGTTTTTTTTTTTTATTTGAGAGAGAAAATTAAAAGTTTAAAAAGATGAGTTTGCCTGTCGCTGAGTATTGTTGGGGCAGATAATTTTACTTTTTCTCCTTCATCTTATCTGGATTTGGGGGAGTCAGATTTTCACTAGAAAGCTCAAGGAGTGTACTTTTGCTAAGCATGACCGCAAGGTGCGCAAAGCGGTTGTGGACATCCATCACTCACATACATACACTCCGATCAGCCATAAATTATGACCACTCACCATAACCTGTTGGGACATGGACTCCATTAGACCTCTGAAGGTATGCTGTGATATCTGGCACCAAGCCATCAGTAGTAGATCATTTTAATATAAAAAAAAAAAAAAAATTGCAGGGTGCCAAAATAACAAATACAGTAAAACCTTGGTTTGAGAGCATTTTGCAACACAAGCAAAATGTTTTTTAATTAAGTTTTGCCTTCATAGAGTAGCGTCATGTCACAACTGAGTATAAAAAAAAAAAGAAGAGAGGAGCCTCTAAGGCAGGGATATGCAATTAGCGGACCTCCAGCTGTTGCAGAACTACAAGTCCCATGAGGCATAGCAAGACTCTCACAGCCACAAGCATGACACCCAGAGGCAGAGTAATGATGGGACTTGTAGTTTTGCAACAGCTGGAGGTCCGCTAATTGCATATCCCTGCTCTAAGTGTAGCAATATGGTTACATTTAATGAAGGTACAACATTTAGCAACTTATTGCTACACTTAGAGGTGCCTCTCTTCTCTTTTATACCCTGTAAAAAAAAAAAAATGCTTGGATATACAAGTGCTTTGGATTACAAGAATGTTTCTGGAACAAATTATGCTTGCAAACCAAGGTTTTACTGTATACATACTCGCCTAGAAGGTTGCAGCATTGATCCAAGCTGCAGATGCCCCCCACCAGCTCTACACCAAGTACTGAGCAGTCAAAGACTACGTTATTGCTCAGTTTTCATGTCCGCTGGGCTGTTGATGGGGTGGTAGCAGCTGGTCCATGCTCTCAGCGGAGCTTTTTGAGACTGAGCCAGCTGCCAGTCAGGCATTTGGGTGGTTCCTGACATTATTGGGCTGACTCTGTGACATCAGCAGACTTTAGCTAACCTGCCCTTCACGTCCAATACATCCCAAATGTGTTCTATCAGGTTGAGGTCAGGACTCTGTGCAGGCTGGTCAATTTCCTCCACCCCAAACTCTTTCATCCATGTCTTTTATGGACCTTGCTTTGTACACTGGTCCAAATCATTTGGTGGAGGGGAGATTATGGTGTGGGGTTGTTTTTCAGGGGTTGGGCTTGGGCCCTTGGTTCCAGTGAAGGGAACTCTTAAGGTGTCAGCATACCAAGACATTTTGGACAATTTTGTGGGAACAGTTTGGGGATGGCCCCTTCCTGTTCCAACATGACTGCGCACCAGTGCACAAAGCAAGGTCCATAAAGACATGGATGAGCGAGTTTGGGGTGGAGGAACTTGACTGGCCTGCACAGAGTCCTGACCTTAACCCGATAGCTCTAATTCATCCCAAAGGAGTTTTATCGGGTTAAGGGCAGGACTCCGTGCAGGCCAGTCAAGTTCCTCCACCCTAAACACGCTCATCCATGTCTTTATGGACCTTGCTTTGTACACTGGTGCGCAATCATGTTGGAACAGGAAGGGGCCATCCCCAAACTGTTCCCACAAAGTTTAGAGCACGAAATTGTCTTGGTATGCTGACGCCTACACACGATCACACCAAAGTCCGACGAATTCGTACGTGATAACATACGACCGGACTAGAATAAGGAAGTTGATAGCCAGTAGCTGCCCTAGTGTTGGTCTTCGTCTGTCGGACTAGCATAAAGACTAGCGGATTTTTTGATCAGACTCGAATCCGTCGGAAAGATTTGAAACCTGTTCCAAAGCTAAAGTCTGTCGTAGCCCACACACGGTCAGATTCGCCCGGTCGAAAAGTCCACCCGTGTGTACACGGCATAACTCTCCACCAGGAGTCTGCACAGAGGTGTGGCATCCCCACTGATATCATTTGGGTTACAGTACTGGGAGTTTTACCTGTGGTGGAAAGGGAGAGGGCTAAAGAGATTGAAGGTGTATGTATTATTTTTAAAGAATGATGCTACCATTTGCAAAAAAAAAAAAAAAATTTAAATAAAAATACACCCAACCGAATTAAAAAAACAAAAAAAAAAAAACTGCCACCTATGCAGAATTAGTTTCATGTTCTACTCTAAGCGTCAACATGGTAGAAAGGTGGACTTGGCTTTTTGCTACACCAATAAAACTGATGATGTCCCTTATTGTACTCTGAGTGTTTACAGAATGTGGAATCCAATCTGCTGAAGTCCTCTCAATATGTAGAGTTATACTGGAGTGGTATTTTTTTTTTTTCCTCAGAAAAAGTCTTCTCTCTGAAACAGTCCCAGCTTGGATACATTAGAAGCAACATGGAGTAATAAATACCATCAGCCCCTGACTTTCAAACTCTGTGTACCTTAATGGAGGGGGTGCCCTTTAAATGAGACCATTAGTCAGTGAACTGATCTCATGCCAAACAATGTCTAATTAACCTCTACCCTGAATAAAAGGGGGGGGGGGGGTGGTTTGCGTTTTTCCTTTTTATGCAAATGAAGGCCAGACACACCCTCATCCTACTCGGTGCGATTGGCTGCAGGCACAGAGCCGATTTGCATGGCTCAGAATAGCGGCAGAGGCGCGTCCGCAATCAGCCTGCTGTTACAAATGGGCTATTAAGTAAAATTATAGTTGCGTGTGATCTCCATCCGGAGAGAGATCTGCATCGAATTTCATGAATAACTCATGAGGATACAAATCTTTTTTAACATATGAATAGGAGAGCTAGCTAAAAACCCTCTGCTGTGGCTCCTGCCGCAGGCAACGCGCTTTCCTCTGTCATCATGGAGGCTGAATAAGAACTCTCTCCCCCCCCCCCCAAAAAAAAATTACCTTTATCTTCAGCTAGAAAAAGGTGGCAATGTTAATATTAATTTTTGGTCTTTTTTTTCATATCCAGGTTTAGATCATATTTTACAAATAAACACTTACAAGAGGGGCAGGTTGTTGAAAACATGTAGAACTAAGCCAAACTCCTCCTGTATCTGTTAGGAGAGAGGGGGTGGGGTGAGGGGATTTGGCCCTCCTCTGGCCTTGCCCATAATCTGATCTCACCTGCTCTTAAATTTTGTGGGCACATGCAGAGCGGAGCTGTGTTTTTTTTCTGAGACGGCTGTCTGGTACCACATTGGAAAGGTGGGACAAAGTCATGTTTTTAAGTTGCAGGTTCTGCCCTCATAGCATCCTAGCTCCCTGCTGAAGCACCTAGGCAGCTGCTTCTACTTCTTAATCCTCAGCCCAGCCCTGTACTGAAAGTTAAGTATTCTGGTAAGTGGCTGTCACTTACATAGTAGGTAAGGTAAAAAAAAAAAAAAATCAAGTTAGACTTACCGGTAACTTGTTTTCCATGAGTCTTTCAGGACAGCACCTTGAGAGAGCGTGGCTCCACCCACTTGACAGGAAACACACCTCCACCAAACTTTAAAAGGAGGCTCCTTCCCACTTATCATCAGTAGTAGTAGAGAACCTCCGGCCCAAGCTGGAACACATAATCAGAATATGGTTAGTCACAGCATAGTAATTTAATACAATAAGGGCGGGTTGCTGCTGTCCTGAAAGACTCATGGAAAACAAGTTACCGGTAAGTCTAACTTGATTTTTCCCTTATCGTCTTTCAGGACAGCACCTTGAGAGGATAACAGAGACTTACCCACTTAGGGAGGGACCACAGCCTGCAGGACCTTTCTGCCAAAAGCCTGTTCACTGGCTGACAGAAGATCCAGTCTGTAATGACGGACAAACGTAAGGTAACTTGACCACGTAGCCGCCCTACAAATCTGATCTGGGGTGGCACCAGCCATTTCTGCCCATGTAGAGGCCTGAGCCCTGGTAGAATGTGCTTTAATTCCCAGCGGGGGAGATAGCCCCGACTGAGCGTAGGCTGCTAGAATAGCTGATTTAAGCCATCTAGCTATAGACCCCTTAGAAGCTTGTTGGCCCTTCTTTTTACCTGAAAAAAGTATAAATAGAGAATCCGAGGATCTAAAGTTACTTGTTACCTCCAGATACTGTAATAAAGTCCTTACATCCAAATTGTGGAATTTGCCTTCTTTTTCCCCCGAAGGGTTAGAGCAAAAGGTTGGCAGGATGATTTCCTGCGACCTATTGTGTGCTGACGCTACCTTTGGCAAAAAACCTGGATCGGTTTTAAGTATAATCCTATCTGTGTAGATGGTTAAAAAGGGTCTCTTAACAGATAGGGCGTGCAGCTCACCAATTCTCCTTGCTGACGTTATTGCAACTAAGAACAAGGTCTTAAGAGTAAGATTCCTTAGAGAGATTCCTTGTAGTGGTTCAAAAGGTTCCTTTGTAAGGGCTTGCAGGACCACTGATAGATCCCAATTGGGAAAGTGCTTAGCCGGAGCTGGTCTAGATCTGGTAAGTGCCTTGAAAAATCTTATAACCAAGGGCTCAGAAGAGATTGGTCTTTCTAGAAATACTCCCAAAGCAGCTACTTGAACTTTAAGGGTGCTGACTGACAATCCCTTGTCTGCCCCTTCTTGAAGAAATTCCAAAATTGACACTAAATTTTTAACTTTTCTCTTAGTCAAATGACAAAAAGAGTTGAAGACCTTCCAATATTTAGCATAGATTTTTCTGGTCACTATTTTCCTACTGGAAAGTAAGGTAGTTACCAAGGGTTGTGACAGACCTTTGTTTCTTAACAACTGCTCCTCAGAAACCAGGCCGTGAGGCTTAGACTGGCCACTCCCGGATGCTGTATTGGACCCTGTAGGAGCAGGTCCTGCCGGAGAGGCAGCCGCCAAAATGGTTTGACTGCCATCTGTAGAATGGTGGAAAACCATGCCCTTTTTGGCCAAAATGGAGTAATTAGGATTACTTCCACCTTCTCCCTCTGTATCTTCCTTAACACCAACGGGATAAGTTGGAAAGGAGGAAATGCGTAACCCAGATGGAAGTTCCAGGGCTGGATTAACGCATCTGTCCCCTGGGCCTTGTCGTTTCTGTGAATAGAGAAAAATACTGGGAGTTGTGTATTTTCCTGTGATGCAAATAGGTCTATTTGCGGTTGACCCCAGGCCCTGGTAATCATTGCAAAGATTTCCGGATTCAGGCTCCATTCTGATTCCTGAATCCGCCTTCTGCTTAGATAATCTGCCACTACATTTAAGGTGCCTTTGAGGTGGACTGCTGATAAGGACCGAACATGCTTTTCTGCCCAAACCAGGATCTTTGAAGCTAGCAACTGAAGTGTTTTGCTTCTTGTACCCCCCTGTTTGTTTAGGTAGGCTATGGTAGTGGCGTTGTCTGAGAGGACCCGGACATGAGAACCTTGAAGGATGGGAGAGAAGGCATCTAAAGCTAAGGTGACTGCTTTTAGTTCCCTCCAATTTGAGGACCTCCTTGCCTCTGTCCGAGACCACATTCCTTGCGCGAAGTCTTGGTCTAAGTGAGCTCCCCAACCCCATACACTGGCATCTGTCGTTACCACTTTTTCTATTGGAAATGACCAGAGCAGGCCTTCTGACAGATTCTCCTGTCTTCTCCACCACCAAAGTGATCTCTTGACTTTGGTGGGTATCTTTACCTTTGCTTCCAGAGATTCTGACCTGTAATTCCATATTCTCAGGAGAAAGCTCTGGAGAGGCCTGAAATGTAACCTTGCCCATTGAATGGCTGGTATGGTTGCTGTTAGGGTTCCTAGGGATGACATCACTTGTCGGACTGATAATTGCTGGCTTGCCTGCAAGGACGCTACCACCTTCAGGACTTTCCCCTTCTTCTCTTCTGGGAGAAAAATCTTTTGTTCCCTTGAACAAATCTGATACCCCAGGAATAGTATTTTCTGGGCTGGAACGAAATTTGACTTCTGCAGATTTATGATCCAACCCAGGGTTTCTAGATGACCTCGGGTCCTTCCGAGGTTGTCTAGCAGTCTTTCCCTGGAGGGGGCAAAAAGGAGTAGGTCGTCCAAGTACGGAATTACCGCAATCCCCTGCATGCGAAGAGGAGCAAGCGCTTCTGCCATTATTTTTGTGAAAATTCGTGGGGCAGAAGACAGGCCAAAGGGGAGGGCCCTGAATTGCAAGTGCAGAACCTCTTTTCCCAAATTTATCGCCAATCTTAGGAATTTTTGGGACTGCGGGGCTATAGGGATATGCAGATAGGCATCTCGAAGGTCTATTGATGCCATAAAGCATTCCCTCGTCAATAGATTCTTGACCGTGAAGATGGAGTCCATACGAAACCTTTTGTATTGGACTGATCTGTTCAGCGGTTTCAGGTTTAGGATTAACCGAAAATCTCCGGATGGTTTCTTTATCAGGAATATACGGGAATAAAATCCCTGATAAAGCTCCCCCTGAGGGACGTAAGTCATAACCCCCTGATCTATCAGATCCTTTAATAGGCTCTTCATTGCCAGGGATTTTGTTACATCTCTTGGAAGATTTGTCACCAAGTACCTTTCTAGGGGGAGATCTGAAAATTCTATATTGTAACCCTGGGCTAGCATATTCAGGATGTACTGGTTTTCTGTTATGCTTGCCCAATAGGGGAGAAAGTCTTGTAGTCTTCCCCCTACTTGTAACCGACTGTCATTGCGTCTTGCTGGCTGACGCAGGAGGATGGAAAAGGACATTTCCTCTGCCCTTACCCCTCTGCCCTGACCAGCTTTTCTTTTTCTCTTGAGACTTGTTCTGTTCCTGAGCCCTTTGAGGACGAAAAAACCGTTTGACTGGTTGTTTCTTCTTTTTGACAGGAAAAGATTTCTTTTTATCTGCAGTCCTGTCCAGAACTGAATCCAAATCAGGGCCGAACAGTAAGTCTCCTAGAAAAGGGACCCCGCATAATTTGTTTTTAGATGCTGTGTCCCCTTGCCAAGTCTTTAGCCATAAAGCCCGTCTAACCGAATTAGCAAGGGCTGCCGCCTTAGCTGTCATCCTGATAGACTCTGCTGAGGCATCAGAGACATAGGCTACGGCTGCTGAGAGGGTAGAAAAGGAGTCAAGGATTTCTTGTTTAGGGGAATCTGCTATTATATGAGCTTTAAGCTGATTTACCCAATACTCCAAGTTCCTGGAGATGCAAGTAGTTGCCATTGCTGGCTTAAGGTTGCCCATAATGGATTGCCAAGTCCGCTTGAGCTGTTGATCCATTTTTTTATCCATGGGGTCTTTTAAGATCCCCATGTCCTCAAATGCTAGATCAGTAGATCTTGACACCTGAGAAAAGGCTGCATCAAGTTTTGGAACCTTATTCCAAAGAGCTGCTGGGTCTTCATCAAAAGGGAACCTTCTCTTATGAGCCCTAGAGAAAAATGGTTTCCTATCAGGGTCAGCCCATTCTTTTCTGATTGTTTCAGAAATCACTGCATGGACTGGAAAGGTACGGGACTTAGACTCACTAAGCCCTGCATACATCTTGTCATGTAAAGACATCTCCTTATGCTCTTCCTCAAGGCCTAGAGTAGCATAAATAGCCTTTAAAAGGCCATCCACCTGATCCAAAGACAATTTATACTTGGAAGACATATTTTCCAGCTCATCACTATCCTCATTCGATTCATTAGAATGGGATGGGGAAAGCCCTTCCCGGTTCAGAGGACCCATTTCCGCCTCTACTGCCGGGACTAACAGTGAGCCTTGAGAGGACTGTGAGGTAGTGGGCTGACTTGCAGATGGATAGGTGAGTGAGGATCTGAAGGATTGAATGGTAGCATCCAATTCCTTTTTGGCAGATGCGATTAGATCACTGCATGCGGAAGTGGTTTCTTCCCTCACCAAGGAGTCAATACATGCTTGACATAAAGCCTTTTTCCAGCCTTCATTTAACTTAATTTTGCATGAAGGGCATTTCTTTCTAATCCCAGGGTCAGAGCTCTTGGCCTGCCATGATAAGGGAAAAAAAGAGAGAGAAAAAAGACAAACCATCTTTTAGAGTCAGCCTGATTACTCAAGGTTGCTCACCACAGGTGCACAGTGAGAAAAGCTATCAGACCCATGTGCCCTGACAGGCCCCTCCGCCACCAGGGGGAAAAAATACCCTCAAACTTCACTAACATTTAGAGAGAAGAGGGCTAGAGAGAGACCCCACAGTAAAGCTGAGCAGAAACTACAGTCTGCTCCTTACCTGGGCCTTGCTGGTGCCTGTGCCTGTTCCACTCGCTGCGGTTCCTGAATCCATGCTGAGGCAGCAGCGTGATGCTTGTGGCAAAAACGCCGGTTCCGGACTCCAATAGCACCTGTGCGCCGGACCGGAACCGGCAATAAATAGGCACCAGACCTATTCCTCCCTCCTCCCCCTGCGCTTCCGGCGGAAATGACGCCTGGCGCCTGCTCCATGGATGCCGCCCCACTTCCGGATACCTCACATCCGGCGGATGCAGTCCTCTGACTGCCCTTCCCAAGATGGCGGCGGCGTCAGGGAAAAAACATATGCAGGCAAGAAAAAACAAACAGAAATGCCTGACATGCCCGACGCCTCCGCCTGGGAGCAGCAATACCCGGAGCAGTCCTGGCTCTCCCCGAGCACTGACGAGGGAGAAGGAGCCCATCCACCCGGCACCCGTAAGCCTGTGGAAAATGGGAGGAATCGGCTCTCCTGAGGTAGGTAAAAATAGTGGAGTAGGGAGCCTGTTCTCTCAGGACAGAACCTTGAGAGCTCCAAACTCCCACATGTGTTCCCGCCGGAGGAAACACATAAACTGATGATAAGTGGGAAGGAGCCTCCTTTTAAAGTTTGGTGGAGGTGTGTTTCCTGTCAAGTGGGTGGAGCCACGCTCTCTCAAGGTGCTGTCCTGAAAGACGATAAGGGAAAAAAGACACAAGTCCAACCTATGTGTGTAATTATATGTCAGTATTACATTGTATATCCATGTATGTTGCAGTCGTTCAGGTGCTTATCTAATAGCTTCATGAAACTATCAATGCCCCCTGCTGAGACCACCGCCTGTGGAAGGGAATTCCACATCCTTGCCACTCTTACAGTAAAGAACCCTCTACGTGGTTTAAGGGTAATCATCTTTTTTTCTAATTTTAATGAGTGGCCACGTGTCTTGTTAAACTCCCTTCCGCAAAAAAAAGTTTTATCCCTATTGTGGGGTCACCAGTATGGTGACTAACTGGTTAATTAATTAAGGGAATGTAAAGGTTCAAGGTTGTTTTCCCTTATGCATGAAGGTAAAAAACCTTCTGCATGCAGCAGTCCGCCCTAAAGCTGGATATACAATTTTTGTTCAATTTCCTTTAGATTTAACTCAACAATATAGTGCAAGGGGCTGCCTGCTTGCATACAATTTGAAACTTAGGTTTGACCTCGTATATAATTTGGGGGAAATCTGTACAAGAAAATTGTATAGTATGTAGCCAGCTCAAGACTTGCCATACACTGAGCAAATTACTTTCCTGCAACAGAAAGAAACGTGCTCAATTCCTCCATCAGTGTTGTTGTTGGAAGCCCTTCTGCCAGCGGGGGAGGATGTGGAAAGCTATCCCCGTCAAGAGCAGACCGATTATTGCTAGCGGCTATAGCAGCCGCTAGCGATAATCGCAGGTAAAACCTAGCATGCTGGCTGTACCAAGCTGATCGATCAACTTGGTACATTCATTCTGCCTATACACTGTTCAAATCTTAGCCGGAACCTGCTAAACCAGTCAAGATTTGAACCATGTTTGACCTGTCTTACCGGAGGACCCATCTCAGTCCAGTGATGTGCACTCGCCTCTCCCTCCTCAGCCAGTAGCGGTAGCCATTTGCTCCCGCTACTGTAAATCACAGCCAATGGAGGAGAGAGCAAGGGCAGGGCCGAGTCACACTCTGTATGTGAAATCGACAGATGGAGCTGCGGCTCAGGAGCCCCTAGAGCAGTGGTTCTCAACTCCTGTCCTCAGGGCCCACTAACAGGCCAGGTTTGCAAGATATCTAAAATACATCACAGGTGATATCATTTGCTGCTCAGTGATTGCAGTATTCTAGTCTGCATCTCCCCAAGGTAATACTTAAAAACTGGCCTGTTGGTGGGTCCCGAGGACTGGAATTGAGAACCACTGCCCTAGAGCAAGCTTCTTGCTCTGGGGGCACTAGGCAGGAGCGCCGGTGGGGAACGTGGGGAAGAGGATTGGGGCTGCGCTGTGCAAAACCACTGCACAGAGCAGGTAAGTTTAAATTTTTTTTTTTTTAAACTAAAAACTTTTAACCACTAGCCGACCAGCCGCCGTCATTCTACTGCAGCAGGTCAACTCTCCTACACAAATCGTCATAGCTGTACTTCAGCAGGCGCCACCAGCAGCATGCGCACTCACTGCGGGAGTGTACCCGTGGGTCGGGCAGACTCAGTGTCCGCCTGCGCCCCACGATCGCCTCTTATAGAGGCAGAACCATGAAACTGCCTTTGTAAACAAGGCGATGCCCCGTTCTGACAGGGGACCAGTGATCTTTGTCATCACCCTGGTAGCGCGCGCGTTTCCTCCCTCCCCCCCTACAGTTAGGGCATGCTGAGGGAACACATTTAACCCCTTGATCGCCCCCTAGTGTTAACCTCTTCCCTACCAGTGAGATTTACACAGTAATCAGTGGCTATTTATAGCACTGATCGATGTATAAATGTCAATGGTCCCACAAAAGTGTCAATAGTGTCCGATCTGTCTGCCGCAATCCCGCTAAAAATCGCAGATTACCACCATTACTAGTAAAAAAAAAAAATAAATAATAAAAATGCCATAAACCTATTCATTTTGTAGATGCTATAGCTTTTGTGCAAGCCAATCAATATACGCCTATTGTGATTTTTTTTTTTTTTTTTTTTAACCAAAAATATGTAGAATACATATTGGCCTAAACTGACGAATAAATGTTTTTTTTTTATACATGTATTATAGCAAAAAAAAAAAAAAATTATTTTTTCAAAATTGTCGCTCCGTTTTGTTTTTTTTGTTTTTTGCACTATAAAAACGCAGGAGGTGATCAAATACCACCAAAAGAAAGCTATTTGTGGGGAAAAGAAAAAAAAAATGATGATGTCAATTTTGTTTGGGTACAGCATCGCACAACTGCGCAATTGTCAGTTAAAGCAACGTAGTGCAGTATCACAAAAAAATTGGCCTGGTCATTAAGGGGGCAAATCCTTCCGTGGCTGAAGTTGTTAATGTCACTTTAAAAGACTATCACTAAAACTGTAGTCCAAAAACATTCAGGTGGCCAGTAAATCTATGAATGGCTGTGATTTGAGCCATCACCGGACAGCGCAGAGCCCAGACATGTACAGAGTCAGAGTGCCTCTATATCTTGTGATTGCTGTGAACCAATCATGCATTTCAAGAGCCAAAGCACTCTTCCCTTCCTCAGTGATCACTAAAGGATAAAACTTGAATGGACTAAGTGGAACAATGACTACGTATATCTTCATTAGGACCAGAATTGGACTCTATCCACTCCAACCCCCCCAAACCTTTGGTGTGCCCTGATGAAGGGTGAATGGTATGGCCAACCCTTTGGGTGTGTCCTGATGAAGGATGAATGGGCTGGTTACCCCACCAAAAGAGTGTTGGTTGTCTTTTTATATCACAAAAGAAAACCAAAGTGTTTCAGGGCCGCTGCTATCTCTTCATCGGGGCCATCCAAATGATTTAACTTGAATGGGATTCTTGTGGAGCAAAGTTATTGCTGAGCACCATTCAAGTTTTATCCATTGGTGCCCACCATGTTGAAGGGAATGTGGTCAGTGACCACACTGATCAATATAAGGACCAAAAATGACTGGACAGTAAAAGGGATCCACTGAGTACATTTAAGTTTTCTCTTTTGGTGAGCCCTGATGAAGGGGGAGTGGTCTGGCCCCCAAAACATGCTTGCTGTCTTTTTATATGACCAAATAACATTATCTTGGAGACTCATCCTTTTTTGGCCTACAGCTCCTTTCGGTTTGTTCTGTAGTCCAGCAGATGACTTACATGACCCTTTACTGCAGCATATTACTAACCAGCAGCTGCCTTTTAACATTCCAGTCTTTCACAGAAGAGGCAAGAAGAGAACTGTAAATAGGCCTTTTATTAAACTTTTGTGAAAAAGACAAGGGAGTTTCATCTTCCTTTGAATCTCAGCACTAGGGACATCACTTGCCGACATCTCTCAGGCTCCGGTACACAGGACAGCTCTGGGTAAAGATATAAATCTGGGTCCTGAGGCTCCTCTTGGAATGAACGCATGTCGCGGGCACCGAAGTAATTGAGTTCCGCTGACTTCACGGATGCCTTATAGGCTTAATAATGCAGCATTGCCATGGTGCCTGTATCCAGATCCATTTACAAGGAACTTCTCCTAAACTGCCCTGCGGAGCTAATAATTTACTGTGATCGTTCTCACCTGGAGCTGCGACAGCAATAAAAATACAGAGTCATACAAGACGGCAAAAGAAGACGAAGGAGATCTTTTTGTGCTTGCAGTCTGTTGGCACAGATGAACTTGCTCCCCACTAGCATGCAGCTAATTAAAGATGGGGCCCCCCCCACCCTCGCCAATTTAATTGTGTTGACACGGTGGGCGAGTCAGTATTCCTGAGTCTGTCCATCCTCCGGGGTCTGCAGGCTGGTCCGTAGTTTGTACATGTGGTTTAGGGATTCGGTGAAAAAAGTCGAGATTGTGTTAATCTCCATCAGCGTCAAATTGTCCAGCTGGCAAAGAAGAGAGAGAGAAGCGTCACAGTTGGGAGCGAACAAGCAGGTGGATCAGAGGAGGCCAAGCTGGCCGGGAAATTGCTGAGCCAAGTTGGACGCGGGGACAGAGGACAACAGTTGTAGCTACAAAACCAGGAATAAAAAGAACAGCTTCCGTTCTGCAAATGTGTGCAAAGACGCACTGGCTCTCGGCGTGGACATATTTCCACGCACATGGTATTTTCCAGTCCTCGGCTTTTCACAATGGCTCATACTGTTGTATATGGCAAAGCTGAACTCCACGCAAGCAGCTAAACACACACATAAAATACATACGTGGGAGCAGTTTTTACCCGCCAAAGAAATGGTTATCTGGTTATCCAGTTCTGGGAGGAGACCTGACCTGATTTTTTTTTATACTGCAATCCAGCAACAATTACAGGTCACGTCCCTCCCCAACATACATGTACAAATGACAACATCAGCCACCCAGTGACATTGACGCCATTATACACAAGACAACTGTAATGGAGATAAACATTTCATTATAAAGCCCATGATTGCTGGGAGCCCAGGGGTTCAAAACACAAGACATAGCAATAAATACAGAAGACAAAGTCAATAGCAAAAAGGTAGACATGGAATGGGAATAAACTTAACAAAGGGGGTTATGCCCAATAATTATCCAGAGCTCCACCGATTGTTCAAAGTTTTGCTATTGCCTTTGTCTTATGCATTAACACTAGTGTTGGGCGAGCGGTTCAGGCCAAGCAAAAGTTCGACCTGAACATTGCCTGTTCACCCGTTCGGTAAACCTATACCAGACCCTTATCCGAGCATGCAGGAAAGGGGGGGGGAACGAGCGAGCACCCCCCCAACCTGAACCGAACCAGGCCACGTGCTCTCAACATGGGAGGAGTCTTATCAGAATCTGGAAGCCCCCCTTTAACAAGGGGGGCCCCCAGATCCCACCACCCCCTCTGTGTGAATGAGTATAGGTTACATGGTATCCCTACCCATTCACCAAAAGTGAATAAAGACAGTACAAGTACACTAATTAGCTGCAGGGCCAGGTCATCAAATAGGAGGAGATGATTGATTCCGCAGCTCATTGGAGAATAAAGAGAGTGTACGTTCAAATTCATCTCTATAGCAGAATTTCAGAGGACAATCCAAGCTTATCTCTAGTTACAAATAAGTGGGGATTTCCTTCCGCTTCCTGTTGTGTCCCAAAGTCAGAAAGTGAGGGGAGATCTCCCCAGTAGGACACAAATGGCAAATGAAGAGTTTGAAAGTGTATGTTCTCCTTTTCAGAAAAACTGAAAAAGGTGATCCCTGAACACCCTTCACCACTCCCCAGACGGCACTGTTCATACCTCTGTGGATGACGAGCTGTAAGTGCACACGCAACCACTCCATGGATTCGAAACCCCCATTCTTTCGCCCCTTCTTTCTGCAGGGCTTCCGGGATGGATCACTCCTTTTCTCTGGGCTGGCTAATGAGAATCATTCTGATCCACCCTGGAAGTGCTGCACAGAGAAGAGGGAGAAGAGTGGGGATCCCAATTTCCCAGACCCCTGTGATGGCTGCATGGAGACTGACAGTTCATCACCAAGGCAAGTACAGTGTTCTTTCCGCTTTTTTCTGAAAAAGGTGAATCCTTTAACTGCTCTAGTACTGCTTTGGATACATTTTAAAGCTGAAATCCAGGTAGCTCTAAAAAAAAAAAAAAAAAAAAAAAAAAAAATAAAAATTCCCCCTTGCAGTGGGCCACCCCTGCACTGCAAGGGTTAAATATCCTCTTTGGTCTAGAACACCAGTTCAATGCAATTTTACTTACCCTGACCCTCGCTGCCCCAGACTCCTTCACTTTGTGCGGCTGGTTTCCTCTTCAACGCTCAGTTGATCGCACCCTGTCATCCATGTATGATGGAAAACCTGCTGTCCTGCATTGTAAGCAAGGATGCCAAGGGGCACTCCCACAACGTGGTGCATTGGAGGGAAGAGGGGAGCGCCTGATGGGGCTTTTGGGGATTGGGGAAGTGGGGTCAAGGGATATGGTAAGTAAAATTGCCTTGTAACAGTTCCCTAGACAAGAATGCATATAACCCTTGCAGTGCTGTGGGAACCCCTATTGAAAGGGTAGTTTAGATCTCCCAGGAGTTCAGCTTTAAGATAAAATTCAGTCCAGTTAGGTAGAAGTTTTTTTTTTTTTTTTTTTTTTAATTCGGAATATATACAAATCACATATCCAGAAGCCTCAGATCTGCTTTAACCGTCTCACACCCAGTGGTATCACTGTCAAACACATTGGTACCTTAGCGTGAGCTTCTTGTTCCCGCACAAAGCTGTCTGCAGACAGTCGGAGTTTGGCAATTCGCGTGTCCCATGTGTCCTTAACAAGCGTCCTGATCTCATCAGCTTTTGGGATGTTGTCTGAGGCGCTGCAAACAAAAACAGTGTTAAAAAGCTAAAAAAATAAAAAAAATAATATATAAAAAAAAAAAAAAAAAAAACACAAACACTCTCCAGGGTATTTTCAGACAGTACACTTGTTTTAATTGATGTTCACCGAAGAATAAATTCAGTGAAAGCCTGTAAATTTTTTACCTGCTTGCCATTTCACATGTTCAGAGGCTTTTAATGTACAAGTCAGTAGGCGACAACTCACTGCTGAGTTGCAGACAGCACAGTCACCACCCCACTGAACTGCTGCGATAAAACAAATGGCATATAAATTATAGGTAGAGCCAACTAAAAAGGCTTATATTAGGTGACATCCCGGTCTATAGATTTCTATTGAGCTAATAAAGTGCAGTAAGCCCTGGTTAACACTAGTGCGACTTTAAAACTGCGCTACTTCAGTGCGCTTTCAAAGCCGCAGATCAGTGTAATTTGTACCTCCGATTTCTTTATGGCTTGTGACTTCGTTTAACAGAAATTTATGCAAGTTGCAATGAAATTGGAAAAAAAAAAAAAAAAAAAAAAAAGTAGCGCAGGAACCTTTTTCAAAGTTTCATTGCCGGCAACGGGGTGCGACTTGTGATTCGATTTGGAACTGTCAAATTGCATGACAAATCGCACCAGTGTGAACGAGGGCTGAAGCACATGTAAATTATATATTACCAGCCCTCAAAATTTTCGACTCGCCTGCTCGCATTTGGCGAGTGGAAATTAGATTAGGGGGAGTGTGGGGCTGCTTCGGAAGGAGGGGCGGGTTAGGCGGGGTTGAATGGGAGCCAGCGATCGGCCAGGAAACTGTGGAAGAGAGGGAAGAGGAGAGCTGGCCGGATCACACAGAGCGAGGATCCCCTGCTGTTACACATCTTGGATTTGAAATGCCCAGCTGGCCGATGTCAAAGTCCTGCCTTCTGGACTGGCTCCTATGATAGACAGCACACTAGTCCAATGCCGGAAAATTGGACCAGTGTGCGTCTATCATAGGTGTCGGAGCAGGAGATTCCCGCTCTGTGTGATCCAGCAGCTTTCATTCCTGTGATCCCCAAGCACTGGTGAGGCTGCACTGAGGTTTGAAATTTTGAGCCCCGTTATTATATATTGCCTAAAAAATTAAAAATAAAACCTTTCAATTCTTATTACATACCATGAAAGTATTCATACCCCTTGAAATGTTACAAACAAAAACATAAATATTTTATGTGATATACAAACACAAAGTTGCACATAATTGTGACGTGGAAGGAAAATGATAAATGGTTTCCAAAATGTTTACAAATAAATATGAAATGTGTGGGGTACATTTGTATTCCGCCCCCCGGAGTCAATACTTTGTAGAACCTCCTTTCACTGCAATTAAGGCTGCAAGTCTTTTTGGGGTTGTCTCTACCAGCTTTGCACATCTAGAGAGGGACATTTTTGCCCATTCTTCTTTGCAAAATATCTCAAGCTCTGTCAGATTGGATGGAGAGCGTCTGTGAACAGCAATTTTCATGTCTTGCCAAAGATTCTCAATTGGATTTAGGTCTGGACTTTAACTGGGCCATTCTAACACATGAATATGCTTTGATCTAAACCATTACATTGTAGCTCTGGCTATATGTTTAGGGCCATTGTCCTGCTGGAAGGTGAACCTCCGCCCCAGTCTCAAGACTTTTTCAGGCTAACAGGTTTTCTTCTAAGATTGCCCTGTATTTGGCTTCATCCATCTTCCCGTCAACAATGACCAGTTTCCCTGTTCCTGTTGAACAAAAGCATCCCCACAACATGCTGCCACCAACATGTTTCATGGTGGGGATGGTGTGTTCAGGGTGATGTGCAGTGTTAGTTTTCCGCCACACATAGCGTTTTGCTTTTATACCAAAGTCAAATTTTGGTCTCATCTGACCAGAGCACCTTCTTCCACATGTTTGCTGTGTCCCCCACATGGCTTCTTGCAAACTGCAAACAGGA
Organism: Aquarana catesbeiana; assembly: GCF_042186555.1. Lineage (NCBI taxonomy): Eukaryota > Metazoa > Chordata > Amphibia > Anura > Ranidae > Aquarana > Aquarana catesbeiana. The sequence goes on from NC_133334.1 coordinate 259,581,976, forward strand.
CTTCTTATGGCTTTCTTTCAACAATGGCTTTCTTCTTCTCACTCTTCTGTGGAGAACAGGACTAATGCCCCGTACACACGATCGGAAATGCCGCCAACAAAACTCCATTGAGAGCTTTTGGTTGGAAAATGCAACCGTGTGTATGCTCCATCGGACTTTTGCTGGCGGAATTCCAGCCAGCAAAAGATTAAGAGCAGGTTCTCTATTTTTCGGTCGGAAAAAAGTTCCTACTTGAAAATGCTTCTGTCTGTATGCAGTTCTCATGCGCAAAAAAACACGCATGCTCAGAAGCATTGAACTTAATTTTCCTGTCTCGTCGTGTTGTACGTCACCGCGTTCTTGACAGTCGAAAGTTCAAACAACTTGTGTGACTGTGTATGCAAGCCAAGCTTGAGCGGAATCCCATCGGAAAAGCCATCATATCTTTTTCCGACCAAAATCCCAATCGTGTGTACGCGGCATGATAGTTGTCCTGTGGACAGATTCTCCCACCTGAGCTGTGGATCTCTGCAGCTCCTCCAGAGTTACCATGGACCTCTTGGCGGCTTCTCTTATGAAAGCTCTCCTTGCCCGGCCTGTCAGTTTAGGTGGACGGCCATGTCTTGGTAGGTTTGCAGTTGTGCCATACTCTTTCCATTTTCGGATGATGGATTGAGCAGTGCTCTGTGAGATGTTCAAAGCTTGGGATATTTTTTTTTTTTTTCTTTATAACCTAACCCTGCTTTACACTTCTCCACATCTTTATCCCTGACCTGTCTGGTGTGTTCCTTGGTCTTCATGATGCTGTTTGTTCACTAAGGTTCTCTAATAAACCTCTGAGGGCCTCACAGAACATCTGTATTTATACTAAGATTAAATTACACACAGGTGGACTCTATTTGCTAATTAGGTGACTTCTGAAGGCAATTGGTTCCACTGGATTTTAGTTAGAGGTATCAGAGTAAAGGGGCTGAATACAAATGCCCCCCACACTTTTCACATATTTGCAAAAAAAAAAAAAAAAAAAAAATATTGAAAAACCATTTATCGTTTTCCTTCCACTCCACAATTATGTGCCACTTTGTGTTGGTCTATCACATAAAATCCCAATAAAATACATTTACAGTTGTAACATGACAAAATGAAAAAAATTTCAAGGGGGTTTTCAAGGGCTATGAATACTTTTGGAGGCACTGTACCCTAATGTGAAGTCATCACTGGGTCTCCCTATGCAATGCAGGCAGATCATGGCTGGTGGGAGGGGCTGGCAGGGTGCTGTACATAGCTTCCTGAATACATCACAGCACCCTGCCTCAGTACTCCTCAGCCCTAATAATGCAAGCAGCGGGATGGCTCTTAGAGGAAGTTATGCAATTATCAAATCACCTGGGATGGTTGTCAGTCTGGAGAAGTGGGCATTCTTGGACAGGCTGTATTTGGATACTGACACCCCCACGTGTGATGCTGAGCCTCCACTATTGAAAGAACTGAAAGCCAATGAATGAAAGGGGTGGAACAGGGATAGTCAGATTGTGGAGGAAAGGGCTACATGATGCTGAACGCCCTCCAGCCAGGAAATGAGGCGGGCTCTGTGTGACTTCCTGCAGCTTCTAATGCACATTATGAGAAGCTCACAGTGTGCAGTGAAATCAGAGTAAGCCCATTTCGGTCCAGGAGAGGAGCCGGTACAACTGTGCAAGACTGAGGATCATGGTTTAGCCAGGACAAAATATTAGGAGGTTTGACCACATAGAGCTTTTGGCAGACAGGCTGTGCAGGAGATATGCAATGGGAAAGCGGTGGCTTTTTAAAACCAGAACAGAGCTTTGCAGTGTGCTGGGGATGATGAAAAGCATTGGAGATTTTTTTTTTTTTTTAAAGTACAGAGAGGTGAACTAACCCTTTAAGTCGATGCAAGGTGGCTGCTTAACTTCTATTATCCCAACCGAGAGTCTTTTAACATCCCACTGAGATAAATGTACAATTATACATACAATATCACCTTCAAGGTATTATGACTTACTGGTTCAGCAGTAATTTAGTGAGCTCCATGTAATGCAGGTTCGGCATGGGGGTGAAGGTCTCCTCTCGACGTTCGTTGTCCCGGATCTGCTCCAGCTTTTCTGAAAATGGATACATTTATGAACAAATGGCTGATGGATGTTGTGCAAACCCCCATGGTTTCAATTCATTTCCTTTGAGCCCTGATGAAGAGGGCAGAGCCTGTGAAAACGTGATGGTTTTGTAAACAATTTATCTTTGGATTAAACTTGTATCTGTACTGTAATATCATAATTAAGGAAATAAAAAACATCGAATCGCTACGACTGCTGTCCACTTCAGTTGGGGATCGGTGTACTTGGGCTGCTGTCATTCTCTTACCTGTGAAAAGGACAAAAATATCACTTACCCACATCCATCCACTCCGGGGGGACGATGCGACATTTCTGCCTCTGCTTCAGATTGATAGCCATCCAGAGCGGGACCTGGACAGGCAGACCGGGATTGAATGGGCCCAAATCACCCTGGGAAGGGAAAACCGGCAGCGTTAATGGAAATCCAAAGTTTACCGATTGTAAAAGAAAAAAGAAAAATGTTCAATCTAGTCTGCAGCATATACCTGTGTGAGGGCCGTGTTTACCTGCGTGGGGATGCACAGGTGTTCCGTGCATCTCATCCCATTATTCATGTCAGCTGGGGACACATCAGCTGCTGCTCCAAATTTGACAGCTGTGCGCCCCCAAACGCACGCTGCCTGCTTTCAGGGCCGCGCACCCACACGTCTGTCACATTGGAATGTACCATGGCGCTGTACATCTTGTCTAGTCTCCCATTATACTATTGATCGGGGGTTATTATCTAGTTGCCGCCCACCACCAGCACATTTACTGCCAGGCTGGATGTAAAACATGTCATCCAGCTAAGGGCACAGAGAGCACTGCTCCCGTGATCGCTGTGTCCACCAATTGCAGCTTGTGCAGCAGGCAGGGGATCAGGTGATCACTAGGTAGAGCTGGGCTATTTTCTCAAAAAAAAAAAAAACCCCCCCCACTTGATTCAGGATTAGAATTTTTTTTTTTTTTTTGATGGACACCGCGCCAGTCCTGAGGAGCTGCGGGCAGGAGTTTTAAGGCGAGGCCGCGGCTTCAGCCTAGTCCGCAGCGTCCGGCCTCAGGGACTAGGCCGAAGCCGCGGCCTCACCCAAAAACTCCTGCCCGCAGCTCCTCAGGACTGGCGCTGTGTCAGCGCCGATCCTGGTTAAAAAAAAAAAAAAAAATCAATTTGCTGAAAATTTGACTCGATTTGACCTCTCAACTCGATTCAAATAGATTCAAATAGATTTTTTTCCCCCAGCCCTATCACTAGGTCAACATACTGTAGCTGTTATAAATGAAATTTAATTCATGACAGCTCAAAACATTGCTTTTGCATAATGTGAAAGATGAAGTTACGCCGAGTAAATAGATACCCAACATGTCACCTTTCAAAATTGCACGCGCTTGTGGAATGGCGCCAAACTTTGCTACTCAAAAATCCCCATAGGCGACGCTTTAAAATTTTTTTACTGGTTACATCTTTTGAGTTACAGAGGAGGCCTAGGGCCAAAATTATTGCTCTCGCTCTACCGATCGCAGCGATACCTCACATGTGTGGTTTGAACACCGTTTTCATATGTGGGTGGGACTTACGCATGCATTCGCTTCTGCATGCAAGCACACAGGGACGTTTTTTTTTTTTATTGTTCATTTTACTTTATTTTAGTTTGATGCTTTTTTCCAAAAGAAAAATTTTTTGACCACTTTTATTCCTATTACAAGGAATGTAAACATCCCTTGTAATAGGAATATGGCATGACAGGACCTCTTTGCAGTGAGATATGGGGTCAATAAGACCCCACATCTCACCTCTAGGCTGGGAAGCCTGAAATAAAAAAAAAATAAAAAAATAAAAAAAAGATCCCGGCTTTGATCGTAGCGGTGAGTCGGTAGAAGCACCGGAGAGCGGCAGGAGGGGGGGGGGGGGAATGATCAAGCAGTGGAACAGCCGATATGATCATTCTTATGGTGTAGGGAATAACCGACTGAAAAAGCTGATATCTGAATGATGCCTGTAGCTGCACCCATCATTCAGATATCCCCGCACAAAGTCAAGGACGTATGGCCGGCGGGGGGGGGGGTTAAAACGCATTTTTTTTTTTTAAACACAAAGTTGTCGATTTATACAATATTTCTAACACATAGCATGTATATACCAAAAATGACACCCCAAAATACATTCTCCTACTTCTCCCGAGTACGGCGATACCACATGTGTGAGACTTCCACGGCCGAGTACGGCAGAGTACGGCGGGGTATTGCAGAGTATTGCATGGCATTGCAGAGTAGTGAGGGATGGCTGAGCATGGATGGATGGATGGATGGCTGGATGTCACTGAGCAGCGCTGTGGGCACTACACATCCAGCCCACAGCGCTGCAGCCATCCATCCCCCTCTCCATTCACAGTGTACCGATCGGTACACAGGAGGGGAGGAGAGGAACCGGCGTCATCAGATGACGCCGGTTTGTTTACATGAGATGGCTCCGTCATTTGACGGAGCGATCACATGGTAAACGGCCGTGATCAGTGGCCATTTACCGGGATCCGTGATGCGCCGGGTCATATGACGTCCTCCCAGAGTTAAGCAACCACCCTGCAGCCGTCATTCGGCTATGGGCCGGTTGTTAATTTTCTATCAAAAAAAAAAAAAAAAAATTATACAGATTTTAACTTGTAAGCAACAAGTGTCAGAAATATCCTTTAGAGCCCTTGCACACTGGGGCGGTTTGCAGGCGCTATTGCGCTAATAATAGCGCCTGCAAACCGCCCCGAAAGTGCCGCTGCTTGTATTCCAGTATGAAAGCCCCGAGGGCTTGCACACTGGAGCGATGCGCTGGCAGGACGGTAAAAAAAGTCCTGCCAGCAGCATCTTCGGAGCGGTGAAGGAGCGGCGTGTATACCGCTCCTTTACCGCTCCTGCCCATTGAAATGAATGGGACGGCGCGGCTATACCGCCGGCAGAGCGCCTCTGCAGAGGCGCTTTGCGGTGGTATTTAACCCTTTCTCGGCCGCTAGTGGGAGGTAAAACCGCCCCGCTAGCGGCTGCATACCGACGGTAAAACGCCGCTAATAATAGCAGCGTTTTACCGCCGACGCCGCCCCCCGCCCCAGTGTGCAAGGGCTCTTAGGCATGAAAGGGATATATATTGGGGGGGGGGGGTGGTAGAACAGGCACAGACCATTCTGTATAGATGTTACAGGCATCTATAGCACCCGCATAGTCCATAGCGCTGTTCGAAGTGAGGAACTACAGGCCCCCCATTATAATATCATTGCTCCTGGTTACCGCTGGCTCCCATGGCACCAACATACACCATAGCGTTGTACAATTAGAGGACATACAGGTCTATGTGAGCTCCTAGTATATCATCGCTCCCTGTCGCCTTCCATAGCTCCGACACTCTCCATAGCGCAGTACAAAGCGAGACCCTACAGGAGGTGATGAGATCATCAGAATATCATTGCTTCTGGTGATTACTGACCTCTATAGCACCTGTATAGACCACGGCGCTGTACAAAGGGGGAGGGTCACACAGTAATTGGGCAGTCGCGTCCTGATTAGGCACGCCCCCTATAGCACCTGCACAGTCCATAGCATTGTACAAAGTGAGGACATGCAGGTCTATGGGGGGGGCTCCCATTATAATAGTTTTTCTTTCTATAGCGCCTGTCCTGCCCCGCCCCAGCCGGTGAAGCTCACCCCGATGAGGTAGACCTTGTCCAGACTGAAGTTGGGGATGACGGTCACCATCTCCTTCTCCGCCAGGAACTCCACCTCACAGGCGTCCATCGCACAAAAAAGCTCGTTGTTTTCCCGCGCTCACCTCTCCAGCCAATCACGGGCCGCGTGCGTTCCAGGGCAGAGTTGGTGGGAGGGGGAGATAAAGCGAAGTTTAGAGAGAGGGGGCGGGCCCTCCGTTCATAGCACTGTCTCTATATACATTGCATTCCTCCCAACCGTCACTGATTGGTCGGGACCGTCCCGGAAATCAGCCCCTCTCCCAGAATCCCACGAATCAGGGCTGAGTCCCGGAATGCCCCGCGGTGTGTGCGGGTTGTCATGGTTCCCGCACGCCGCGAGCAACACATGTTATAGCAGCCGGTATCTGTCCCGGGCACACAGAGCGGAGTGCACTGAACCCGCCCCTCCCCCTCCTCCTATGTTTTCCTGTACACAGAGGAGGAGGCGGGGGGCAGCACACAAAACAACGCGGCTGATCTGAGGTGGGATTTTAGCCGCATAAACTCAGTTCTGCCAGTGTGCCCCCCCCCCCCCCGCCAGCACCAACTACAGACTCCCCTCCTACTCTGAATATCGGGTCTCTCTCCGCTCAGCCTCTCTCCCGAGTCCCGCCAGCAGCACCTCCCCCGCCCCTGCAGCTGAATGTGCTCTTCTCTTCTGCCAGGTCTGTGACCATTTCTGTGAGACTTGCAGAGGAGGGAGGCATGGGGGAGAAGGATGGAGCTGGGATGAGGGGGGACAAGAAGGATGGAGCTGGGATGGGATGAGGGGGGACAAGAAGGATGGAGCTGGGATGGGATGAGGGGGGACAAGAAGGATGGAGCTGGGATGGGATGAGAGGGGGACAAGAAGGATGGAGCTGGGATGGGATGAGGGGGGACAAGAAAGATTGGGATGGGATGAGAGGGGGACAAGAAGGATGGAGCTGGGATGGGATGAGAAGGGACAAGAAGGATGGAGATGGGATGAGGGGGGGACAAGAAGGATGGAGATGGGATGAGGGGGGGACAAGAAGGATGGAGATGGGATGAGGGGGGACAAGAAGGATGGAGATGGGATGAGGGGGGGACAAGAAAGATGGAGATGGGATGAGGGGGGGACAAGAAAGATGGAGCTGGGATGAGGGGGAGGACAAGAATAATGGAGCTGGGATGAGGGGGGACGAGAAGGATGGGATGAGGGGGGGCAAGAAGCATGGAGATGGGATGAGAGGGGGACAAGAAGGATAGAGCTGGGATGAGAGGGGGACAAGAAGGATGGAGCTGGGATGAGAGGGGGACAAGAAGGATGGAGCTGGGATGAGAGGGGGACAAGAAGGATGGAGCTGGGATGGGATGAGAGGGGGACAAGAAGGATGGGATGAGAGGGGGACAAGAAGGATGGAGCTGGGATGGGATGAGAGGGGGACAAGAAGGATGGAGCTGGGATGAGGGGGGAGAAGAAGGATGGGATGGGATGAGAGGGGGACAAGAAGGATGGAGCTGGGATGGGATGAGAGGGGGACAAGAAGGATGGAGCTGGGATGAGGGGGGAGAAGAAGGATGGGATGGGATGAGAGGGGGACAAGAAGGATGGAGCTGGGATGGGATGAGAGGGGGACAAGAAGGATGGAGCTGGGATGAGATGAGAGGGGGACAAGAAGGATGGGATGGGATGAGAGGGGGACAAGAAGGATGGAGCTGGGATGAGATGAGAGGGGGACAAGAAGGATGGAGCTGGGATGAGGGGGGGGGCAAGAAGGATGGAGCTGGGATGGGATGAGAGGGGGACAAGAAGGATGGAGCTGGGATGAGATGAGAGGGGGACAAGAAGGATGGAGCTGGGATGAGAGGGGGACAAGAAGGATGGAGCTGGGATGAGAGGGGGACAAGAAGGATGGAGCTGGGATGAGAGGGGGACAAGAAGGATGGAGCTGGGATGGGATGAGAGGGGGACAAGAAGGATGGGATGAGAGGGGGACAAGAAGGATGGAGCTGGGATGGGATGAGAGGGGGACAAGAAGGATGGAGCTGGGATGGGATGAGAGGGGGACAAGAAGGATGGGATGAGAGGGGGACAAGAAGGATGGAGCTGGGATGGGATGAGAGGGGGACAAGAAGGATGGAGCTGGGATGAGGGGGGAGAAGAAGGATGGGATGGGATGAGAGGGGGACAAGAAGGATGGAGCTGGGATGGGATGAGAGGGGGACAAGAAGGATGGAGCTGGGATGAGATGAGAGGGGGACAAGAAGGATGGAGCTGGGATGGGATGAGAGGGGGACAAGAAGGATGGAGCTGGGATGAGATGAGAGGGGGACAAGAAGGATGGAGCTGGGATGAGGGGGGGGGGGGCAAGAAGGATGGAGCTGGGATGAGAGGGGGACAAGAAGGATGGAGCTGGGATGAGATGAGAGGGGGACAAGAAGGATGGAGCTGGGATGAGAGGGGGACAAGAAGGATGGAGCTGGGATGGGATGAGAGGGGGACAAGAAGGATGGGATGAGAGGGGGACAAGAAGGGTGGAGCTGGGATGGGATGAGAGGGGGACAAGAAGGATGGAGCTGGGATGAGGGGGGAGAAGAAGGATGGGATGGGATGAGAGGGGGACAAGAAGGATGGAGCTGGGATGGGATGAGAGGGGGACAAGAAGGATGGAGCTGGGATGAGGGGGGAGAAGAAGGATGGGATGGGATGAGAGGGGGACAAGAAGGATGGAGCTGGGATGGGATGAGAGGGGGACAAGAAGGATGGAGCTGGGATGAGATGAGAGGGGGACAAGAAGGATGGAGCTGGGATGGGATGAGAGGGGGACAAGAAGGATGGAGCTGGGATGAGATGAGAGGGGGACAAGAAGGATGGAGCTGGGATGAGGGGGGGGGCAAGAAGGATGGAGCTGGGATGGGATGAGAGGGGGACAAGAAGGATGGAGCTGGGATGAGATGAGAGGGGGACAAGAAGGATGGAGCTGGGATGAGAGGGGGACAAGAAGGATGGAGCTGGGATGAGAGGGGGACAAGAAGGATGGAGCTGGGATGAGAGGGGGACAAGAAGGATGGAGCTGGGATGGGATGAGAGGGGGACAAGAAGGATGGGATGAGAGGGGGACAAGAAGGATGGAGCTGGGATGGGATGAGAGGGGGACAAGAAGGATGGAGCTGGGATGGGATGAGAGGGGGACAAGAAGGATGGGATGAGAGGGGGACAAGAAGGATGGAGCTGGGATGGGATGAGAGGGGGACAAGAAGGATGGAGCTGGGATGAGGGGGGAGAAGAAGGATGGGATGGGATGAGAGGGGGACAAGAAGGATGGAGCTGGGATGGGATGAGAGGGGGACAAGAAGGATGGAGCTGGGATGAGGGGGGAGAAGAAGGATGGGATGGGATGAGAGGGGGACAAGAAGGATGGAGATGGGATGGGATGAGAGGGGGACAAGAAGGATGGAGCTGGGATGAGATGAGAGGGGGACAAGAAGGATGGAGCTGGGATGGGATGAGAGGGGGACAAGAAGGATGGAGCTGGGATGAGATGAGAGGGGGACAAGAAGGATGGAGCTGGGATGAGGGGGGGGGCAAGAAGGATGGAGCTGGGATGGGATGAGAGGGGGACAAGAAGGATGGAGCTGGGATGAGATGAGAGGGGGACAAGAAGGATGGAGCTGGGATGAGGGGGGGACAAGAAAGATGGAGATGGGATGAGGGGGGGACAAGAAAGATGGAGCTGGGATGAGGGGGAGGACAAGAAGGATGGAGCTGGGATGGGATGACAGGGGGACAAGAAGGATGGAGCTGGGATGAGGGGGGACGAGAAGGATGGAGCTGGGATGGGATGAGGGGGGGCAAGAAGGATGGAGATGGGATGAGAGGGGGACAAGAAGGATAGAGCTGGGATGAGGGGGGGGGCAAGAAGGATGGAGATGGGATGAGAGGGGGACAAGAAGGATGGAGCTGGGATGGGATGAGGGGGGAGAAGAAGGATGGAGCTGGGATGAGATGAGAGGGGGACAAGAAGGATGGAGCTGGGATGAGAGGGGGACAAGAAGGATGGAGCTGGGATGAGAGGGGAACAAGAAGGATGGAGCTGGGATGAGAGGGGGACAAGAAGGATGGAGCTGGGATGGGATGAGAGGGGGAGAAGAAGGATGGGATGGGATGAGAGGGGGACAAGAAGGATGGAGCTGGGATGGGATGAGAGGGGGACAAGAAGGATGGAGCTGGGATGAGGGGGGAGAAGAAGGATGGGATGGGATGAGAGGGGGACAAGAAGGATGGAGCTGGGATGGGATGAGAGGGGGACAAGAAGGATGGAGCTGGGATGAGGGGGGAGAAGAAGGATGGGATGGGATGAGAGGGGGACAAGAAGGATGGAGCTGGGATGGGATGAGAGGGGGACAAGAAGGATGGAGCTGGGATGAGATGAGAGGGGGACAAGAAGGATGGAGCTGGGATGGGATGAGAGGGGGACAAGAAGGATGGAGCTGGGATGAGATGAGAGGGGGACAAGAAGGATGGAGCTGGGATGAGGGGGGGGGCAAGAAGGATGGAGCTGGGATGGGATGAGAGGGGGACAAGAAGGATGGAGCTGGGATGAGATGAGAGGGGGACAAGAAGGATGGAGCTGGGATGAGGGGGGGGGCAAGAAGGATGGAGCTGGGATGGGATGAGAGGGGGACAAGAAGGATAGAGCTGGGATGAGGGGGGGGGCAAGAAGGATGGAGCTGGGATGGGATGAGAGGGGGACAAGAAGGATGGAGCTGGGATGGGATGAGGGGGGAGAAGAAGGATGGAGATGGGATGAGAGGGGGGCAAGAAGGATGGAGCTGGGATGGGATGAGAGGGGGACAAGAAGAATAGAGATGGGATGAGGGGGGGGCAAGAAGGATGGAGATGGGATGAGAGGGGGACAAGAAGGATGGAGCTGGGATGGGATGAGGGGGGAGAAGAAGGATGGAGCTGGGATGAGATGAGAGGGGGACAAGAAGGATGGAGCTGGGATGAGAGGGGGACAAGAAGGATGGAGCTGGGATGAGAGGGGGACAAGAAGGATGGAGCTGGGATGGGATGAGGGGGGACAAGAAGGATGGGATGAGAGGGGGACAAGAAGGATGGAGCTGGGATGGGATGAGAGGGGGACAAGAAGGATGGAGCTGGGATGAGATGAGAGGGGGACAAGAAGGATGGAGCTGGGATGGGATGAGGGGGGACAAGAAAGATTGGGATGGGATGACGGGGGGACAAGAAGGATGGAGCTGGGATGGGATGAGAAGGGACAAGAAGGATGGAGATGGGATGAGGGGGGGACAAGAAAGATGGAGATGGGATGAGGGGGGGACAAGAAAGATGGAGCTGGGATGAGGGGGAGGACAAGAAGGATGGAGCTGGGATGGGATGACAGGGGGACAAGAAGGATGGAGCTGGGATGAGGGGGGACGAGAAGGATGGAGCTGGGATGGGATGAGGGGAGGACAAGAAGGATAGAGCTGGGATGAGGGGGGCAAGAAGGATGGAGATGGGATGAGAGGGGGGCAAGAAGGATGGAGCTGGGATGGGATTAGAGGGGGACAAGAAGGATAGAGCTGGGATGAGGGGGGGCAAGAAGGATGGAGATGGGATGAGAGGGGGACAAGAAGGATGGAGCTGGGATGGGATGAGGGGGGAGAAGAAGGATGGAGCTGGGATGAGATGAGAGGGGGACAAGAAGGATGGGATGAGAGGGGGACAAGAAGGATGGAGCTGGGATGGGATGAGAGGGGGACAAGAAGGATGGAGCTTGGATGAGATGAGAGGGGGACAAGAAGGATGGAGCTGGGATGGGATGAGAGGGGGACAAGAAGGATGGAGCTGGGATGAGATGAGAGGGGGACAAGAAGGATGGAGCTGGGATGAGGGGGGGGCAAGAAGGATGGAGCTGGGATGGGATGAGAGGCGGACAAGAAGGATGGAGCTGGGATGAGATGAGAGGGGGACAAGAAGGATGGAGCTGGGATGAGGGGGGGGGCAAGAAGGATGAAGCTGGGATGGGATGAGAGGGGGACAAGAAGGATGGAGCTGGGATGAGAGGGGGACAAGAAGGATGGAGCTGGGATGGGATGAGAGGGGGACAAGAAGGATGGAGCTGGGATGGGATGAGAGGGGGACAAGAAGGATGGAGCTGGGATGAGATGAGAGGGGGACAAGAAGGATGGAGCTGGGATGAGGGGGGGCAAGAAGGATGGAGCTGGGATGGGATGAGAGGGGGACAAGAAGGATGGAGCTGGGATGAGAGGGGGACAAGAAGGATGGAGCTGGGATGGGATGAGAGGGGGACAAGAAGGATGGAGCTGGGATGGGATGAGAGGGGGACAAGAAGGATGGAGCTGGGATGAGATGAGAGGGGGACAAGAAGGATGGAGCTGGGATGAGGGGGGGGGGCAAAAAGGATGGAGCTGGGATGGGATGAGAGGGGGACAAGAAGGATGGAGCTGGGATGAGAGGGGGACAAGAAGGATGGAGCTGGGATGGGATGAGAGGGACAAGAAGGATGGAGCTGGGATGGGATGAGAGGGGGACAAGAAGGATGGAGCTGGGATGAGGGGGGGACAAGAAGGATGGAGCTGGGATGAGGGGGGACAAGAAGGATGGAGCTGGGATGGGATGAGAGGGGGACAAGAAGGATGGAGCTGGGATGGGATGAGAGGGGGACAAGAAGGATGGAGCTGGGATGAGGGGGGACAAGAAGGATGGAGCTGGGATGAGGGGGGACAAGAAGGATGGAGCTGGGATGAGGGGGGACAAGAAGGATGGAGATGGGATGAGGGGGGACAAGAAGGATGGAGATGGGATGAGGGGGGGCAAGAAGGATGGAGCTGGGATGAGGAGGAGGACAAGAAGGATGGAGCTGGGATGGGGGGGACAAGAAGGATGGAGCTGGGATGAGGGGGGACAAGAAAGATTGGGATGGGATGAGGGGGGGACAAGAAGGATGGAGCTGGGATGGGATGAGAAGGGACAAGAAGGATGGAGATGGGATGGGATGAGAGGGGGACAAGAAGGATGGAGCTTGGATGAGATGAGAGGGGGACAAGAAGGATGGAGCTGGGATGGGATGAGAGGGGGACAAGAAGGATGGAGCTGGGATGAGATGAGAGGGGGACAAGAAGGATGGAGCTGGGATGAGGGGGGGCAAGAAGGATGGAGCTAGGATGGGATGAGAGGCGGACAAGAAGGATGGAGCTGGGATGAGATGAGAGGGGGACAAGAAGGATGGAGCTGGGATGAGGGGGGGGCAAGAAGGATGAAGCTGGGATGGGATGAGAGGGGGACAAGAAGGATGGAGCTGGGATGAGAGGGGGACAAGAAGGATGGAGCTGGGATGGGATGAGAGGGGGACAAGAAGGATGGAGCTGGGATGGGATGAGAGGGGGACAAGAAGGATGGAGCTGGGATGAGATGAGAGGGGGACAAGAAGGATGGAGCTGGGATGAGGGGGGGGCAAGAAGGATGGAGCTGGGATGGGATGAGAGGGGGACAAGAAGGATGGAGCTGGGATGAGAGGGGGACAAGAAGGATGGAGCTGGGATGGGATGAGAGGGGGACAAGAAGGATGGAGCTGGGATGGGATGAGAGGGGGACAAGAAGGATGGAGCTGGGATGAGATGAGAGGGGGACAAGAAGGATGGAGCTGGGATGAGGGGGGGGGGGGCAAAAAGGATGGAGCTGGGATGGGATGAGAGGGGGACAAGAAGGATGGAGCTGGGATGAGAGGGGGACAAGAAGGATGGAGCTGGGATGGGATGAGAGGGACAAGAAGGATGGAGCTGGGATGGGATGAGAGGGGGACAAGAAGGATGGAGCTGGGATGAGGGGGGGACAAGAAGGATGGAGCTGGGATGAGGGGGGACAAGAAGGATGGAGCTGGGATGGGATGAGAGGGGGACAAGAAGGATGGAGCTGGGATGGGATGAGAGGGGGACAAGAAGGATGGAGCTGGGATGAGGGGGGACAAGAAGGATGGAGCTGGGATGAGGGGGGACAAGAAGGATGGAGCTGGGATGAGGGGGGACAAGAAGGATGGAGATGGGATGAGGGGGGACAAGAAGGATGGAGATGGGATGAGGGGGGGCAAGAAGGATGGAGCTGGGATGAGGAGGAGGACAAGAAGGATGGAGCTGGGATGGGGGGGGACAAGAAAGATGGAGCTGGGATGAGGGGGGACAAGAAAGATTGGGATGGGATGAGAGGGGGACAAGAAGGATGGAGCTGGGATGGGATGAGAAGGGACAAGAAGGATGGAGATGGGATGAGGGGGGGACAAGAAAGATGGAGCTGGGATGAGGGGGAGGACAAGAAGGATGGAGCTGGGATGGGATGACGGGGGGACAAGAAGGATGGAGCTGGGATGAGGGTGGACAAGAAGGATGGAGCTGGGATGAGGGGGGACAAGAAGGATGGAGCTGGGATGGAGGGGACAAGAAAGAAGAAGCTGGGATGAGGGGGGCAAGAAGGATGGAGATGGGATGAGGGGGAGGACAAGAAGGATGGGGATGGGATGAGGGGGGGGGACAAGAAGGATGGAGCTGGGATGAGGGGGACAAAAAGGGTGGAGCTGGGATGGGATGAGGAAGGGGGACAAGAAGGATGCAGCTGGGATGGGATCAAGGGAAGGATGGAGCCGGAATGCGATCGGGTGATGGATAGAGCCGGGATGGGATCGGGGGATGGTTGGAGTCAGGATGGGATCAGGATAGTATGTGGGATGGATTGAGCCAGGATGGGTTCGGGGGATGGATTGAGCCAGGATGAGATAAGGGGAATGGATAGAGTTGGGATGGGATCAGGGATGAATGGAGCCAGAATTGGATCGGGGTGGTGGATGGAGTCGGGATGGGATTAAGGGAATATATGGAGCCACCCCCTGCATTCCATATATTACATACTCCTGACCCCTACATTCTGTACATTACACACTCCTGTCCCCTGCATTCTGTACATTACACACTCCTGACCCCTGCATTCTGTACATTACACACTCCTGTCCCCTGCATTCTGTACATTACACACTCCTGACCCCTGCATTCTGTACATTACACACTCCTGTCCCCTGCATTCTGTACATTACACACTCCTGACCCCTGCATTCTGTACATTACACACTCCTGTCCCCTGCATTCTGTACATTACACACTCCTGTCCCCTGCATTCTGTACATTACAAACTCCTGTCCCCTGCATTCTGTACATCACACACTCCTGTCCCCTACATTCTTTACATTACACACTCTTGTACTATATATACACAATATTGTACATTATATACTTCTCATTTTCTCAACAGTTGCTGGTTGCTATGCAGTCCCTGACTATTTTAAGGACAAAGACAAAGCAATCAAAGCATATTTTATAGGTACAAGGAAACCTGTGTTCTTTTTAAGCACATCCCTTGAGCCCCTCCCTCTGCTAAGCACTTGGTCATGCCCGTATTTTACCGCGGCACACTGTGCGCGCTGCAGATCTTTTCCCTCCTCCAGTGTCCCTCATTCTGAAGTTCAAATGTTGGGAGGTATATGATGGGCATAAGTGGCAGCATTTGATGGGAACAGTGGCAGATGGGCACAGTTACAGCGTTTGATGGGCACAGTGGCAGATGGGCACAGTTGCAGCGATTGATGGGCAGAGTGGCAGATGGGCACAGTTGCACTGTTTGATGGCAGAACAATGTATATAGACAGTGCTATGCACTCCAAGCATCGCTTTATCTCCCCCTCCCACCAACTCTCCGCCTCTGACCGCCCGCTTGAGTCCATACATTTTCTCGATCATAAACATAAACTTTGCGCATGCGCGATTCGTGGCGTGTTAGAGGGGTGGGGTGGGTGGGGCTGGTGCTGATGTTCTAACCATCTGTCCGCCTGCTCGTAACCATAATGTTTCTGGACTGCGAATATCTCCCGCGCATGCGCGATTAAGGCCAGTGAAGTCGCACATGCGCAGTAAAGCCCCGCCGTCAGCTGTGCGAGTGACGGAGCCACACAGAAAGTGACGAAGTCGAGATTCTGCATGGGTCGCAGAAATTTTTACAACACCGGGGAGCCTTGCTGAGTTGCTGTTCTATCATGAAGATCTTGGGGAGCAGCAACGTAAGACCTCAACAGGTAAATGATGTCCCCCAACAATGTGTCTTCACTAAGGCTGAACTTTACCTCATTTTTCACACTTTAGATATTATAAAAGTTTTGCCCAAATTTTATAGATTTTTAACCACTTGCCTACCAGGCATTTTTACCCCCTTCCTGCCCAGGCCAATTTTCAGCTGTCATTGCTGTCACATTTTAAATGGAAATTGCGCAGTCATGCTACACTCTA
Source organism: Aquarana catesbeiana (assembly GCF_042186555.1). NCBI lineage: Eukaryota > Metazoa > Chordata > Amphibia > Anura > Ranidae > Aquarana > Aquarana catesbeiana. The sequence continues at coordinate 259,598,111 of NC_133334.1, forward strand.
CCCATATGAGACTTTTATCATTTTTTTCACACAAATAGAGCTTTCTTTTGGTGGTATTTAATCACCACTGGGTTTCTTCGTCTTTTGCAAAATGAATAAAAGACCGAGAAAGATCTGAGAAAAAAAAAGTGTGGGGGAGAAAACGTGGTAGTTAAAGTGGAGTTCCACCCACTTTTACAACTCTTCAGCATCCCTCACTAAACTGCGCACTGTAAACTAATTGGATATTTTTTTTATCTTTTTTCTCAGTATCTACTGTATATCTGCTGTATTCATTTTTCACTTCCTCCTCCCTGGCCGTGGCCCATCGCAGCATTTCCTGTTTGCAATGCCTTCTGGGAAGGGGCAGCAACTTCCTCTGACACTGCCGTTGCTATGGAAACCTGACCTGAAACCTATTACACTGCTTGTGCTGCACTGAGCATGTGCGAGATCTGCAAGGATGAGATCCAGGAAGAAATACAGTCTGGCTTCAGGTTGCCCACACTTAAGATGGCCACGGCCTGCTGGAAGTTTATAAAATAACAAACTACTGCTATAAACTAACAAAACAGACCTTAGTTTACAGACTAACTTTACTAAAATACATTAAGATTGTGTATTATAGGGGTATTTTTATTTAAAAAGTATAATTTCGGCCGGAACACCACTTTAACCCCACAGGAAAAAAGGGAGACATAGCAGTAAAGCAATCCTAATATAGGCGTGCACCTGCTAAAGTCTAGCACAATATTGGGAATATGAAAATGGTAATAAAAACTAGTAAATAAATAATTAAATTTATCCCTTACGGGATAAATTTAATTATTTATTTACTAGTTTTTATTACCATTTTCTCAGATGACCAAGGGGCAAGGGACCTTTTGAACCCACGGTGATATTCCTCAGTGGTAGGACGCCCTTTGTGTTCAGTCCTGGTGGTGGTCCTGTGTGTCCCCAAATGTGCTAAATTAGGTTTTTTGCATGTTTAATGTATACGACCATAAAATTTCTCTGTAACAGTTATGTCCGCTTACTCTGGAATTTTTTGTAAAAATTTTTTTTGGTAAAATATTTTCACCATCAGCCCTTGAAGAAGAGGTCTAACTACTTACAACCTTGAAACGCATCGGGCTTTCTGTCCCAGTCCATTGCTTGGACAGCTGTGTGTGGTGCCTTTTTAGTATTGTTGTATCAGATCTATATACACATCTTGTTTGCTAACATCCGACTCTACCTGCATCCATCTCTTTTATTATTGTCATGTTTTAACTTTTTGTAATAAATTTATATTTTTGAATTAATTACTGCTTGAAGACTCCTGCCTTTTAAATTCCCACGAGAGGAAAACATCTTTGCTTTTTGCAAAAACGCATTAAGAACACGCGTGCAGAAACGCATCCAGAACAGATCTGTAGTGCGTTTTTGTGGCACGAACACGCCCTAAGTTACTGATATACCGTATTTATCGGCATATAACACGCACCCCAAGTTTACGAGGGAATTTTAAGGAAAAAAACTTACATTTAAATGCCCATCAATGCAGCCTTATCAGTGTCCATCTACAGCCTTGTCAGTGTCATTGCAGCCTTGTCATTGCATCCTTGTCAGTGTCATTGCAGCCTTGTCAATGTAACCTTGTCAGTGTAGCCATGTTATTGCAGCCTTGTCATTGCATCCTTGTCAGTGTCATTGCAGCCTTGTCAGTGTCATTGCAGCCTTGTCAGTGTAGCCTTGTCAATGTAGCCTTGTCAGTGTAACCTTGTCATTACAGCCTTGTCAGTGTAGCCTTGTCAGTGTAGCCATGTCATTGCAGCCTTGTCATTGCATCCCATAGCTGCCAACTGTCCCGGATTTCCCGGGACATTCCCGGGACTTGGACTTCATTCCCGGATTTGTGGTGTCCTGGGAAATGTCCCGAATTTGAATCCGCCGCCGCCGCCGCCGCTAGATTTTGTTGAAGTTCAGGAAGACGGCTGGGGGGGGCTAGACGAAGCTTCTGCGTCGCCGCCCACCCCCTGCCCCGCTCCGCCTCGGCCCGCCCCGCTCCGCCTCGCCCCGCTCCGCCTCGGCCCGCCCCGCCCCGCTCCGCCTTGGCCCGCCTACCCCCCGCCCCGCTGCCAGTCTGATATGGAAAGGGGCGGGGGTTCTAGGTGGGGGGGGAGCGCGCGCACCGCTGTGGGACACCTGAGGTGAGTGGGGGGGGGCACTGGGGACACCTGATGTGAGGGGGGGGCACTGGGGACACCTGATGTGAGTGGGGGGGGGCACTGGGGACACCTGATGTGAGGGGGGGGGCACTGGGGACACCTGATGTGAGTGGGGGGGGCACTGGGGACACCTGATGTGAGTGGGGGGGCACTGGGGACTCCTGATGTGAGTGGGGGGGCACTGGGGACACCTGATGTGAGGGGGGGGCACTGGGGACACCTGATGTGAGGGGGGGGCACTGGGAACACCTGATGTGAGGGGGGGGCACTGGGGACACCTGATGTGAGGGGGGGGGCACTGGGGACACCTGATGTGAGGGGGGGGGCAATGGGGACTCCTAATGTGAGGGGGAGCTCCGCCGGGGACACCTGATGTGAGGGGGGGCTCCGCCGGGGACTCCTGATGTGAGGGGGGGGCTCCGCCGGGGACTCCTGGTATGAGGGGGAGCTCCGCCGGGGACTCCTGGTGTGAGGGGGGGCTCCGCCGGGGACTCCTGGTGTGAGGGGGGGCTCCGCTGGGGACATCTGATGCAAGGACGGACTCTGCTCGGACATCTGAAGCAAGGACGGACTCTGCTCGGACATCTGAAGCAAGGACGGACGGCTGGTGGCAGGCGACGTGGCTGGTGACACGCTCAGGGATCCCACTGACTCTGCATTATGGTGAGTTGAATGATTTCATTTTATATTACAATGTAATAATAGAAATAATGCGCTTCAATCATCCTGACACCATAACAATCATGGTGCCGGATTGATTGAAGTGCTAACACCAGGTGTTTGGAGTATCTTTATCTGCTGATTGTTAAACTTTCTAGAATACACATATTTCTATTGTGTAGGATCTGGGGCTGCGGTCCCGTCATTTCCCTCTCTCTCCCCCTCTCTCCCCCTCTCTCCCCCTCTCCATCCCTCATTCATTTCAGACTCTAACCACACCCTCTAGAGCCACGCCCATTTAAGCCATGCCCACAATTTCGCGTAAACCACGCCCATTTTTCGCCGCGGCGCGCCGCACTTTTCTATTTTTCCTAGGCCACACCTGCTGACGAATGCCCCGCCCCCTAATTATTGGACAGCTCCGCCTACAGCCACAAAAGTGTCCCACATTTTTTTTTTTACAATGTTGGCAACTATGGCATCCTTGTCAGTGTCATTGCAGCCTTGTCAGTGTCATTGCAGCCTTGTCATTGCAGCCTTGTCAGTGTCATTGCAGCCTTGTCAGTGTAGTCTTGTCAGTGTAACCTTGTCAGTGTAGCCATGTCATTGCAGCCTTGTCATTGCATCCTTGTCAGTGTCATTGCAGCCTTGTCATTGCAGCCTTGTCAGTGTAGCCATGTCATTGCAGCCTTGTCATTGCATCCTTGTCAGTGTCATTGCAGCCTTGTCAGTGTCATTGCAGCCTTGTCATTGCATCCTTGTCAGTGTCATTGCATCCTTGTCAGTGTCATTGCAGCCTTGTCAGTGTCATTGCAGCCTTGTCAGTGTAGCCTTGTCAATGTAGCCTTGTCAGTGTAACCTTGTCATTGCAGCCTTGTCATTGCAGCCTTGTCAGTGTCATTGCAGCCTTGTCATTGCATCCTTGTCAGTGTCATTGCAGCCTTGTCAGTGTCATTGCAGCCTTGTCAGTGTAGCCTTGTTATTGCAGCCTTGTCAGTGTCATTGCAGCCTTGTCAGTGTAGCCTTGTCAGTGTAACCTTGTAATTGCAGCCTTGTCAGTGTAGCCTTGTCATTGCAGCCTTGTCATTGCATCCTTGTCAGTGTCATTGCAGCCTTGTCAGTGTCATTGCAGCCTTGTCAGTGTAGCCTTGTTATTGCAGCCTTGTCAGTGTCATTGCAGCCTTGTCAGTGTCATTGCAGCCTTGTCAGTGTAGCCTTGTTATTGCAGCCTTATTAGTGTCATTGCAGCCTTGTCAGTGTTGTCTTGTCAGTGTAACCTTGTCAGTGTAGCCATGTCATTGCAGCCTTGTCATTGCATCCTTGTCAGTGTCATTGCAGCCTTGTCATTGCAGCCTTGTCAGTGTCATTGCAGTCTTGTCATTGCAGCCTTGTCAGTGTCATTGCAGCCTTGTCAGTGTAGCCTTGTTATTGCAGCCTTGTCAGTGTCATTGCAGCCTTGTCATTGCAGCCTTGTCAGTGTCATTGCAGCCTTGTCAGTGTAGTCTTGTCAGTGTAACCTTGTCAGTGTAGCCATGTCATTGCAGCCTTGTCATTGCATCCTTGTCAGTGTCATTGCAGCCTTGTCAGTGTAGCCTTGTCAATGTAGCCTTGTCAGTGTAACCTTGTCAGTGTAGCCATGTCATTGCAGCCTTGTCATTGCATCCTTGTCAGTGTCATTGCAGCCTTGTCAATGTAGCCTTGTCAGTGTAACCTTGTCAGTGTAGCCATGTCATTGCATCCTTGTCAGTGTCATTGCAGCCTTGTCAGTGTCATTGCAGCCTTGTCAGTGTCATTGCAGCCTTGTCAGTGTAGCCTTGTTATTGCAGCCTTGTCAGTGTCATTTCAGCCTTGTCAGTGTTATTGCAGCCTTGTCAGTGTAGCCTTGTCATTGCAGCCTTGTCAGTGTCATTGCAGCCTTATCAGTGTAGCCTTGTCATTGCAGCCTTGTCAGTGTCATTGCAGCCTTGTCAGTGTAGCCTTGTTATTGCAGCCTTGTCAGTGTCATTGCAGCCTTGTCAGTGTAACCTTGTCATTGCAGCCTTGTCATTGCAGCCTTGTCAGTGTCATTGCAGCCTTGTCAGTGTCATTGCAGCCTTGTCAGTGTAGTCTTGTCAGTGTAACCTTGTCAGTGTAGCCATGTCATTGCAGCCTTGTCATTGCATCCTTGTCAGTGTCATTGCAGCCTTGTCATTGCAGCCTTGTCAGTGTCATTGCAGTCTTGTCATTGCAGCCTTGTCAGTGTAGCCTTGTTATTGCAGCCTTGTCAGTGTCATTGCAGCCTTGTCATTGCAGCCTTGTCAGTGTCATTGCAGCCTTGTCAGTGTAGTCTTGTCAGTGTAACCTTGTCAGTGTAGCCATGTTATTGCAGCCTTGTCATTGCATCCTTGTCAGTGTCATTGCAGCCTTGTCATTGCAGCCTTGTCAGTGTCATTGCAGCCTTGTCATTGCATCCTTGTCAGTGTCATTGCAGCCTTGTCAGTGTCATTGCAGCCTTGTCAGTGTCATTGCAGCCTTGTCAGTGTAGCCTTGTCAATGTAGCCTTGTCAGTGTAACCTTGTCATTGCAGCCTTGTCAGTGTAGCCTTGTCAGTGTAGCCATGTCATTGCAGCCTTGTCAGTGTCATTGCAGCCTTGTCGGTGTCATTGCAGCCTTGTCAGTGTAGTCTTGTCAGTGTAACCATGTCATTGCAGCCTTGTCATTGCAGCCTTGTCAGTGTCATTGCAGCCTTGTCATTGCATCCTTGTCAGTGTCATTGCAGCCTTGTCAGTGTCATTGCAGCCTTGTCAGTGTAGCCTTGTTATTGCAGCCTTGTCAGTGTCATTTCAGCCTTGTCAGTGTTATTGCAGCCTTGTCAGTGTAGCCTTGTCATTGCAGCCTTGTCAGTGTCATTGCAGCCTTATCAGTGTAGCCTTGTTATTGCAGCCTTGTCAGTGTCATTTCAGCCTTGTCAGTGTCATTGCAGCCTTGTCAGTGTAGTCTTGTCAGTGTAACCTTGTCATTGCAGCCTTGTCAGTGTAGCCTTGTCATTGCAGCCTTGTCATTGCAGCCTTGTCATTGCAGCCTTGTCAGTGTCATTGCAGCCTTGTCAGTGTCATTGCAGCCTTGTCAGTGTCATTGCAGCCTTGTCAGTGTAGCCTTGTCATTGCAGCCTTGTCAGTGTCATTGCAGCCTTGTCAGTGTCATTGCAGCCTTGTCAGTGTAGCCTTGTCATTGCAGCCTTGTCAGTGTCATTGCAGCCTTGTCAGTGTCATTGCAGCCTTGTCAGTGTAGTCTTGTCATTGCAGCCTTGCTCCAGTGTCATTGCAGCATTGTTATTGCAGCCTTCCAGTTTAAAAATGGCGCAGCCAAGATACAGAGCCGGATGTCCTGTGTATCTTGGCGGCGCTCGGGGGCTCTCGGCTACTCTCGCAGTCCCGCCCTATGATGGACATAACAGAGGTCCAATGGCGGGACTGGGCATGACTGTGAACGGAGCCGAGAGGAGCCGAGTGCCGCGAGATACACATAGCCGAGTGTCCTCGGCTAGGCTCGGCTCCACTCACAGTCACGCCCAGTCCCTGTGTTATGTCCATCATAGGGGCAGGACTGGGCGTGACTGTGAGCCGTGCCGAGCCTAGCCGAGTACACTCGGTTATGTGTATCTCGGCGGCTCGCTCCTCCGCTCACAATCAGCGGGGGATCGGCGTATAACACGCACCCACGATTTTCCCCTGATCTTGTCAGTGTCATTGCAGCCTTGTCAGTGTCATTGCAGCCTTGTCAGTGTAGCCATGTCATTGCAGCCTTGTCAGTGTAGCCTTGTCAGTGTAGCCTTGTCATTGCAGCCTTGTCAGTGTAACCTTGTCATTGCAGCCTTGTCAGTGTAGCCTTGTCAGTGTAGCCTTGTCAGTGTAGCCTTGTCAGTGTAGCCTTGTCATTGCAGCCTTGTCAGTGTAGCCTTGTCAGTGTAGCCTTGTCATTGCATCCTTGTCAGTGTCATTGCAGCCTTGTCTGTGTCATTGCAGCCTTGTCAGTGTAGTCTTGTCAGTGTAACCATGTCATTGCAGCCTTGTCATTGCAGCCTTGTCAGTGTCATTGCAGCCTTGTCAGTGTCATTGCAGCCTTGTCAGTGTAGCCTTGTTATTGCAGCCTTGTCAGTGTCATTGCAGCCTTGTCAGTGTCATTTCAGCCTTGTCAGTGTTATTGCAGCCTTGTCAGTGTAGCCTTGTCATTGCAGCCTTGTCAGTGTCATTGCAGCCTTGTCAGTGTAGCCTTGTTATTGCAGCCTTGTCAGTGTCATTGCAGCCTTGTCAGTGTCATTGCAGCCTTGTCAGTGTAGCCTTGTCAATGTAGCCTTGTCAGTGTAACCTTGTCATTGCAGCCTTGTCAGTGTAGCCTTGTCAGTGTAGCCATGTCATTGCAGCCTTGTCAGTGTCATTGCAGCCTTGTCGGTGTCATTGCAGCCTTGTCAGTGTAGTCTTGTCGGTGTAACCATGTCATTGCAGCCTTGTCATTGCAGCCTTGTCAGTGTCATTGCAGCCTTGTCATTGCATCCTTGTCAGTGTCATTGCAGCCTTGTCAGTGTAGCCTTGTTATTGCAGCCTTGTCAGTGTCATTTCAGCCTTGTCAGTGTTATTGCAGCCTTGTCAGTGTAGCCTTGTTATTGCAGCCTTGTCAGTGTCATTGCAGCCTTGTCAGTGTAGCCTTGTCAGTGTAACCTTGTCATTGCAGCCTTGTCAGTGTAGCCTTGTCATTGCAGCCTTGTCATTGCAGCCTTGTCATTGCAGCCTTGTCAGTGTCATTGCAGCCTTGTCAGTGTCATTGCAGCCTTGTCAGTGTAGTCTTGTCAGTGTAACCTTGTCAGTGTAGCCATGTCATTGCAGCCTTGTCATTGCATCCTTGTCAGTGTCATTGCAGCCTTGTCATTGCAGCCTTGTCAGTGTCATTGCAGTCTTGTCATTGCAGCCTTGTCAGTGTCATTGCAGCCTTGTCAGTGTCATTGCAGCCTTGTCAGTGTAGCCTTGTTATTGCAGCCTTGTCAGTGTCATTGCAGCCTTGTCAGTGTCATTGCAGCCTTGTCAGTGTAGCCTTGTTATTGCAGCCTTATCAGTGTCATTGCAGCCTTGTCAGTGTAGTCTTGTCATTGCAGCCTTGCTCCAGTGTCATTGCAGCATTGTTATTGCAGCCTTCCAGTTTAAAAATGGCGCAGCCAAGATACAGAGCCGGATGTCCTGTGTATCTTGGCGGCGCTCGGGGGCTCTCGGCTACTCTCGCAGTCCCGCCCTATGATGGACATAACAGAGGTCCAATGGCGGGACTGGGCATGACTGTGAACGGAGCCGAGAGGAGCCGAGTGCCGCGAGATACACATAGCCGAGTGTCCTCGGCTAGGCTCGGCTCCACTCACAGTCACGCCCAGTCCCTGTGTTATGTCCATCATAGGGGCAGGACTGGGCGTGACTGTGAGCCGTGCCGAGCCTAGCCGAGTACACTCGGTTATGTGTATCTCGGCGGCTCGCTCCTCCGCTCACAATCAGCGGGGGATCGGCGTATAACACGCACCCACGATTTTCCCCTGATCTTGTCAGTGTCATTGCAGCCTTGTCAGTGTCATTGCAGCCTTGTCAGTGTAGCCTAGTCAGTGTAGCCTTGTCATTGCAGCCTTGTCAGTGTAGCCTTGTCAGTGTAGCCTTGTCATTGCAGCCTTGTCAGTGTAGCCTTGTCAGTGTAGCCTTGTCATTGCATCCTTGTCAGTGTCATTGCAGCCTTGTCTGTGTCATTGCAGCCTTGTCAGTGTAGTCTTGTCAGTGTAACCATGTCATTGCAGCTTTGTCATTGCAGCCTTGTCAGTGTCATTGCAGCCTTGTCAGTGTAGCCTTGTTATTGCAGCCTTGTCAGTGTCATTTCAGCCTTGTCAGTGTCATTGCAGCCTTGTCAGTGTAGCCTTGTTATTGCAGCCTTGTCAGTGTCATTGCAGCCTTGTCAGTGTAGCCTTGTTATTGCAGCCTTGTCAGTGTCATTGCAGCCTTGTCAGTGTAGCCTTGTCAATGTAGCCTTGTCAGTGTAACCTTGTCATTGCAGCCTTGTCAGTGTAGCCTTGTCAGTGTAGCCTTGTCATTGCAGCCTTGTCATTGCAGCCTTGTCAGTGTCATTGCAGCCTTGTCAGTGTCATTGCAGCCTTGTCAGTGTCATTGCAGCCTTGTCAGTGTAGTCTTGTCAGTGTAACCTTGTCAGTGTAGCCATGTCATTGCAGCCTTGTCATTGCATCCTTGTCAGTGTCATTGCAGCCTTGTCATTGCAGCCTTGTCAGTGTCATTGCAGCCTTGTCATTGCAGCCTCGTCAGTGTCATTGCAGCCTTTTCAGTGTCATTGCAGCCTTGTCAGTGTAGCCTTGTTATTGTAGCCTTGTCAGTGTCATTGCAGCCTTGTCAGTGTTATTGCAGCCTTGTCAGTGTAGCCTTGTTATTGCAGCCTTATCAGTGTCATTGCAGCCTTGTCAGTGTAGTCTTGTCATTAAAGCCTTGCTCCAGTGTCATTGCAGCATTGTTATTGCAGCCTTCCAGTTTAAAAATGGCGCAGCCAAGATACAGAGCCGGATGTCCTGTGTATCTTGGCGGCGCTCGGGGGCTCTCGGCTACTCTCGCAGTCCCGCCCTATGATGGACATAACAGAGGTCCAATGGCGGGACTGGGCATGACTGTGAATGGAGCCGAGAGGAGCCGAGTGCCGCCGAGATACACATAGCCGAGTGTCCTCGGCTAGGCTCGGCTCCACTCACAGTCACGCCCAGTCCCTGTGTTATGTCCATCATAGGGGCGGGACTGGGCGTGACTGTGAGCCGAGCCGAGCCACTCGGTTATGTGTATCTCGGCGGCTCGCTCCTCCGCTCACAATCAGCGGGGGATCGGCGTATAACACGCACCCACGATTTTCCCCTGATTTTAAGGAGAAAAAAGTGCGTGTTATACGCCAATAAATATGGGTATATCACTTTATATCAATATATATATATATATATATATATATATATATATATATATATATATATATATCACTTTAATATACTAGGAGTGGGTTTTATTAGCTCCCCTGTTGCTGGCAAGTCCAGGTTCTGGGTATCCTGTAGTGCCCCCCCCCCCATGTAATCCTCCATAGCTAGTTATAAATAGCGCAGTTTGTCATTTTGTTGTGTTTTTTGTTTCCCCTCGGATTCAAACATATCCCGGCTGATTCTCCAACATCACAATCAGAAAGGGAAGAAAAGACACAATGCAACAGTTGTGAGTAGTGCGAGCGCGCCGCCCTCGCAGGATAATTCCGTAGGCGCCATGCACACATAACATTGCACAATGAGAACGCGCAGTCGGAGATGTGACGAGCTCGCCGGCGAGTGACCCGGCGTACAGAGAACGTTTCTGTTGTCTTTTGCCATCTGCTGTTCTCATCATTAAATCTGAACACCCATCTGCTGCGCAATCTCATCTCCCTGCCGCCTCTGAATTCCCAGCGAACGGCGTCACTCGCTATAATGCGCTCGCTTCATCTCTGCTGTAATTATTATAAACAGGGCGCGGCTGCCACCATCTTCACATGCGGCGCATTACGAATGATCTCTTAGCACTAGAATCCTCAACTACATTAACCTCTTCAGCTCTGGAAGGTTTTAACCCCCCCTTCATAACCAGGCCATTTTTTGCGATACAGCACTGCGTTATTTTAACTGACAATTGCACGGTCGTGCGACGCTGTACCCAAGCAAAATTGATGTCCTTTTTTCCCACAAATAGAAATTTCTTTTGGTGGTATTTGATCACCTCTGCGGTTTTTTATTTTTTGCACTATAAACAAAACAAAAAAACACTATTTTTTTACTTTCTGCTATAAAACACATCCAATAAAAAAAAGTAAAAAATCTAATTTCTTCATCAGTTTAGGCCAATATGTATTCTGCTACATATTTTTGGTAATACAAATCCCAATAAATGTGTAGTGATTGGTTTGCGTAAAAGTTATAATGTCTACAAACTATGGGATATGTTTATGCAATTTTTATTGATTGATTTATTGATTTTATTTTTCTTTTTAGTAATGGTGGCAATCAGCAACTTATACCGCTATAAGTCGCTGATCGCCACCATTACTAAAAAGAAAAATCAATAAAACAATCAATAAAAATTCCATAAATCTATCCCATAGTTTGTAGGCGTTATAACTTTTGCGCAAACCGATCAATACACATTTATTGAGATTTGTATTACCAAAAATATGTAGCAGAATACATATTGGCTTAAACTGATGAAGAAATTAGATTTTTTTTACATATTCTTATAATGACTGCGATGTTGGGGCAGACAAATCAGACACTAATTGACACTTTTTTGGGGACCTGTGACACCAATACAGTGATCTATTCTAAACAATATGCACTGTCACTGTACTAATTACACTGGCAGGGAAGGGGTTAACATCAGGGGGCGATCAAAGGGTTACATTTGTTCCTAGGGAGTGCTTGCTAACTGTGTGGGGGAGGGGTTTGTACTGTAAGAAGACGGAGATCCGTGTTCCTGCTTAGCAGAAACACAGGATCTCTGTCTTCTCCTGTCACACAACAGCGATCTGCCTGGTTTATATAGGCAAACTGCCATTCTGTCCGCCTTGGGAACAACGGAGACCAGGTCCAATCACAGCGGGAACGGGTCGCCGGCGGCGAGCGTGCGCGCCCCAGGAAGGGGTGTTGCTGAACACAGCTATAATATATATGTATATATAGTAGCTGGGCTGCCCACCCTAAGCTGATCTACTAATGGGAGGGTTGGAAGGGGGGAGGATGGGGGTGAGCTGGACACAGCTATTATATATATATATTTAGTAGCTGAGCTGCCCAACCTGACCTGGTCTTCTAAATGGTGGGGGGGGGGGAATGGGGGTGCAGCTGGACATATCTATTTTAGATATAATATACACATAGTAACTGAGCTGGTCTGATAACGGGGTGCTGCTGGACACAGCTATATATATATGTACAGTAGCTGCACCGCCAACCCTGAGCTGGTCTGATAAGGGGGGGGAGGGGTGACACCATGATTTTACGCACCAGGTGACACCAAACCTAGTGACGCCACTGGGCTTGTCTCAGCTCAGTGAATGCAAACAAGAAGAAGGATCATTTTAGTTGCCACACATCCAACAAAATCTATAGGTAGCGATGGTCAGAGCAGCCTCAGACCAGACTCCATCCAGGCCATGCCCCCCCCCCAACTCGTTTCGCCTGCCCGCGGGGATGTGTCATAGAGGTCCTCCAAGGCTGAGTCCAGTGGACAGGACGAAACATGTCAGGGTGGGCAAGGCCTGGATGGAGTCTGAGCTGAGGCAGTTGTTACCATCACTACCTATGGGTTTTGTTGGATGTGTAGGAATGATCCTTCTCCTTGTTTGCATATTTCAGAGGAAATTGAGATATTCACGCATTTATTTCCTTGGTGAGTCAGTCTATTTCTTGGCCTATTCGTCTTTGTTTCGGCCCCCCATCTTTTTTCTTGCGCAGTTAGCACTTCAAGAGCACTTCATTGAGGGTCACAGATCATTCCCATCTATTCTGATTTTCATGGCAGTTTCCGTTGGCTTTCGTTCTTTATTTTTCGACCTTAGTATCCTCCTTTTACCTTTATAATCCTCTTGGTACTACCAGCTCCTCCTGAGCCCTCAGGAGTGGAATGGCCCACAGAGTAAAGAGTAATGACCTTCTTCTATTTGCTTGGTGTCCATCCTCTGAGGAAAAGGCTTCTACAACAGCGGCCTGCTATGCAGTGTATTGAAACATCTCCTTTTAGCAGGCCTACATTTACAGCCATGTCTCCTCCTTCTTTCTACGGCTCCCCTCTGAGGATTCAGTCACACAAATCTTCCCAAATTCAGGCTTTGCTGTGCTGCCTGCCTCTTTAGATAACCCATAATGCTCTGGGAATTTATTTTCTTGTCATCTGTTTGATGTCTATTGACAACAGAAAAATTGTATATGTATAATATCGATACAATGCATTAAGACTGTCTTTACAAGAATGACAACTACCCAAGTTTTTTTTTTCAAATATGAGCTTTATTCAACTGTAACGGAGGGAGAGGTCCCAATATAACAGACATTTAGACAATACAGTACATATTACATAAACCACAAACATTGTGAAAAAGTATAGGTAATTGTGATATACCGAACCTTAAAATACACAGGAGAAGGTAGTAAATAACCTATGGAGTAATATATAACATTTATTCCATGTGCGTCCCGACGTCAATGGGCCTCTACCCTGCCTTTTCCCTTTTTTCCATAAAAAAAGAACTGTTTAGAGAAACAAAAGGGATGAAAAGGAGGTCTAGAAAAGTAAAGTGGGAGAAAGAAAGGGAGGAAAAGAGGCGGAGGGGGGGTATGCCAGAGCGAGGGTAGGCCTAAAGAAACAATCTATGTTCCGGAATATTGGCATAATAAGCTATGAACCCAGGAGAGAGACTCCTTCTTCTGAGTAAATAACAATATTCCAGATCGTCCAGGTGTCTGAGTATTTCTCACGTTTATGTTGCGCTGTGAGGACGAGGTCTTCGATTTTGTTCAGTTCTTCCACCTTGCGGAGCCATTCCGCAATGGTTGGTGGGCACTGTTGCTTCCAATGAAGTGGTATACATGCCTTGGCGGCATTCAGTAAGTGACGTATCAGAGATTTTTTATATCTTTTAATCGGGATTGTTGAGAGGTGCAGGAGGAAGAACGCCACATCGTCAGGGATCACATAATCAGTACATTTCTGAGTGATGCGACGAACCTCCTTCCAGAAATTCTGTAGGTTAGGACCAAAAGATGTGAAGCATTGAACCCTCTCCCTCCCCACATCGCCAGCATCGATCTGAGGTGGCCGGAAAACATTTATGTAATCTGGAGGGGGTGAGGTACTATCTTTTTAGAATTTTATAGTTCGTCTCCTGTATTTTGGTGCACAGTTGATGATCTTTTGTTTTTCTATCTCCGAAAAAATGCGGTTAAGGTCCCTTTCCCATCTAACTAGACAGGGTAGATGTGGTTGTGTAGAGGGCGTGTTGAGTAGCATGTACATTTTGGAGAGAGTCTTCACTAATGGTTCATTCATTACCTGTGCAGTACTCTTCAAAGGTTGTCGGGAGAAGTCTTGAGGGTTAGGGATTAAATGTAAGAAGTGATGCACTTTCACCGCTTTCCAAAAAGGAAGTTGGTACATGCCTGTCGCGTTCGTTAATTCTGGTAGCGTCGGCCAACGTCCATCCGTCACAAATTTGGCAGTATGGTCAAAGCCCGATCTTCGCAGGGAGTCAAATTCAATGGAATGGATGCCCGGCGCAAAATTTGGGTTTCCCAGGATCGGATATAAAGGAGAGTTGCTCGAGGTAAGGGAGTATTGAATAGACACCTGACTACTGTATCGTAATGTGGTACCCAATAGGGGGTGTGTTTTCAATCCCGAGGGGAGGAGGTCATAACACCAGAATGCACTTTTCAATGGTATGTCAGTTTGAGCTTGTTCTATCCGAACCCAGAGCTTAGTCCTCGCGTTGCGTCTCCAGTCAAGAATACGACCTAACTGGGTAGCCAGGAAGTATTGTCTGATATCTGGGAGCGCTAGGCCTCCATATTGTTTGGGAAGTGAAAGCATTGTCCTACGTATGCAAGGTTTTTTGTTGGCCCAGATAAATCGGGTAAATAGAGCATGTACTTGTTTAAAGAATGAGTGCGATATGTGGACTGGGAGAGCTTGAAGCAGATATATAAATTTAGGTAAAATGCAAATTTTTATGAGGTTACATCTGCCGAACCAGGAATGTAGACCTCTGTTCCAATTCTCTAAAAGGGAGCGAGCTTTAGTCAGAATGGGGGGGAAGTTCAATTCATATGTGCGTTTGATATCAATTGGAATATTCATACCTAAGTATTTTGGAGCCACTGACGTCCATTTAAAACGGAAGCTGGCTTGCATAGATTGCATGGCAAGGGGGGCGATTGCAATGCCCATAGCGGCCGATTTGGTGAAGTTGATTTTTAAATTTGAAAGAGCACCATATGTGTCAAATTCTTTAAGGAGGTTTGGTAGAGAAATCGTGGGGTTAGATAGTGAAAAGAGTAGGTCATCTGCATATGCTGAGATTTTGCATTGGGTATCTCCCATGGGGAGCCCTTGAATGTCTGGATGTTGTCTTATTTTACATAAAAATGGCTCTAGGGAAAGTGCGAAGAGAAGGGGTGACAGAGGACACCCCTTTCTCGTTCCATTTGTGATAGGGAAAGGGGACGAGAGTATCCCGTTCGCCTTCACTTGCGCCGTGGGATTCGAGTATATCTTGTTTATCCATCTAATCATCCTGTCTCCTATGCCTATATGGCGAAGTACTGTAAACATGAAGTTCCAATTGACTCTATCAAACGCTTTTTCAACGTCTGTGCTTAAAAATACACATGGGGAGCCATTAGCGTTCGCCGTATAGAGGAGATTTAATACTTTTATAGTGTTATCTCAAGCCTCTCTGGTGGGTATAAAGCCCACCTGATCTAAGTGGATTAATGACTGGAGATGTTGGGACAAACGGGTTGCTAGAATTTTGGAAAACAATTTTAAGTCAATGTTCAGCAAGGATATGGGTCTGTAGCTCCCACATGAAGTCGGGTCTTTACCTTCTTTGGGGATAAGCGATATGTGGGCCTTTAGCATGTCTCTGGAAAAAGTTGCCTCAGCTCCAACTTTATTAAAAAATGCTACCATACGTGGGCCCAAAAGGGGAAGGAAAGTTTTGTAATATTGGGTGGTGTACCCATCCGGTCCCGGGGCTTTTCCTGGTTTCATGGCGCCGATGGCGTTTTGGAGTTCTTCTAGAGTGATTGGTGAATCTAGCTCCTCACTTATTTCGGTGGCGAGAGAGGGAATTTGAGAAGATTGTACGTAATCGTCCATAACAGTTTGGGAGGCTGGGTTGTGTGGTATATTATATAGTTTGTCATAGAAGTCTCTAAACACATTTGATATCTGTTCTGGCAGTGTAACTTTTTGGGAATCCGGCCCTACTATGTGTGGGATGTAGGCTGCTTGTTTCTGTTCCCGAACTGCTCTGGCTAGAATCTTCCCACATTTGTCGCCGGACTCGTAAGTGGTTTGTCGGCAGCATTGCAACGCTGCTTTGGTCTTATAATGTAGTAAGTCTGTAATTTGCGTAACGTCCCAAGTTCTATCGCTGAGGTCTGGGATGGGACATGTTTATGGCATGCTTCCACAATAGACAGGGCATCGAGGAGCTTTGTCAACTGTTCATTTCTTTCCCTCTTTATGCGCGCTCCATGTTTAATCAGCAGGCCCCTAAGGACTGCTTTATGGGCCTCCCACAAAACACGGGGGTCACATTCCTGTTGATCGTAAGTATGAGGTCAATATTTGTGTCGCGTCAGCTAAAACTTCGGGAATCTGGAGGAGACTCGTTCAGTCGCCAGACCCTTGACCTAGACGCGGATGTCCCGTGAGAGTGTATGTGAGGGTGATAGGAGCATGGTCTGACCATGTGATGAGGCCTATGGATGAGTCTACCACCGAGTGTAGTTGATTATGGGGTATCAAAAAGTAGTCTATTCTGGAGTAGAGTTTGTGGGTTTGTGAATAGATAGTATAGTCACGCTCTCCCGAGTGTTGGAGTCGCCACACGTCAACCAATTGCGCTTTATGTAGGGAGTTAGCTATGCACTTTCTATGTGTCGGAGGTACTGAGGAGTGTCCAGAGGACGTATCCGAGAATGGGATAAGGGGGATATTAAAGTCCCCACCTAGGATCAGCTGGCCAGCCGTAAACTCCCCCAGTTTGTCTAAAATGCTTGTGATAAAGGTGTCCTGATGTTCATTAGGGGCGTAAATCGACGCCAATGTGAGTGGGGTGTCGCCGACTAGCCCTCTTAAGAACACGAAACGTCCTTCCGGGTCTTTGAGCGCTGCTTGGCACTGCCATGGAAGTCTACTCGAAATTAATATAGATACTCCCTTAGTTTTGGCTGCGGGGTTCGTTGAGTGATATGCCACCGGGAAGAATCTATTTTTAAGCAACGGGAACTTATCGTGCTTAAAATGGGTTTCCTGGATAAAGGCAACATCTGCCCGGGAGTTCCGGAGGTCAGTTAAGAGCATCCGTCTCTTTTCTGGTATATTTAAGCCCTTCACGTTGAGCGAGACTACTTTTATGGAATCCATCGCCCTGGCTGCCAACGGGGTAGGGAAGGGAAAAAAGTAGGGAGTGGAAGAGGGGAGTAGAAAGAAGAAGTAGATACTGAGGAAGATTAGAAAGAGAAGGTCCACCCAGAAGGGGAGAGAGAGTGAGTCTCGTCCCCTATGTGAGGATGGTAGTACAGAACAGGTCACAACTCAAAGACCTGAATCTACTAAGGTAACAAGTAATGACTTGAATATACACGTCACCACCCAAAAGAGCCCTGGGGATGCGTGTGGGCCTAGTTGGGGGAGGAGTTAGATCGTGACTGGAAGAGAAAGGTCCCGACTCTCCCACCCACCCAAGTAGGAACTTGGAAGTAATTATAGAAGCAAAATGAATATAAAATGAACAGTGATGACATAGAACATAAAACATTAAATCAAGAACTATCACTGAGGGATCCCAAATACAAGTAAAGGAAACCATTAACATTTTCCCAGCCAATCTGTAACACCCTGTAACTTACTCTCCCACTACTACTCCTGTCCTCAATACATCTCCGTGCCCGAACCTGCTGCAGAGGAACTCCTCTAGCACATCTGGATAAGGGATAAGGGGTGTTCCCGGTGCTTCCTACTCATCCCATCTACCTCTCTTAGGGGACGCCCACCCCCCCCTACATTAGGATATCCTTCAGGCTCTTCTCCCCTACTCCCCTACATACAACAGAGCCCCCTCCCGTAGATGGCCCCTGCTTGGGATCTAGACTAAACCGGAACCTCTCTTCTCACTGTCGTATGGCCCTTGCCATTGATCCCCCAGTCTGGCGAAAGGTACGCAAATAACCTTATGTCCTCTTCTAAGTTGGGTATTAACATATCGCCTTGCTGGTCTCCCCATGCTTTACCCAGAATACCAGTAAAGTGTTACAGCACATATGTCCCTCGAGTAGACACCCCACATTATGGAATGATAGGAAGTAATACTACGGATCTATGTAGTAGATTAAACAGTAACCTCAGCTTGTCTCTTCATCTTTTGGGAAGACTAGTGTTTAGCCACAAAAATAAACATCATAGTTTCTAACACCATTAGTAATATATGACCGTTGTCTACACCATATTCAATATGAGTTCTAGCGACTGTACCAGGAGAGAGTCAACCTTCTCAGGGCATGTAGGTGGTCCGGCATCCACAATTGTCCTCCGGATAACAGTGATTTGTTTTGTGTCTCCTCTGAAGTTTCACTATTCCCACCTCCGAAATCATTCCGACCATAGACAGAAAGATAAGTGTCCAGCGTATTGGTCAAGTTATTGTATTCCCACAAAATAGAAAGCAAGATGCCCGTCGTAAGTCAGGGATGTACTGGGGGAAGAGTTTGGGTGCTGTCAGTCCAAATTTAAATGATGTTTGCATCGGGGGTGGGGGACCGACTAACCATTATGCCAACTGGGCAGTACAAGGTGTAAAAAACCCGGTTGCTCGGGGGCGGGGGGATGGCTTGTTCCAAAACCAGTGCCTAAATGGGCGATCCACATCAAGACCGCGTGTAGGTGAAACCCCATAGCATGTCAGGCATCAGGGGGAGACCAGGGATCCCCGGGGGGGCAAAAAGGCTCTCACTCATAGCCAGAGGGGAATTCCAGTCGAGTCCAGCTGAGGCACAGGCGGGAACAAAGGGATCCGTGGAAGGAGATCCTCCTAAACTTTGGATCCCGGGAGCAGGAGCTCACTATGAAAAAACTAGGCAGTGGGAGAGAAACCAAAAAAAAAAAAAAGGGTGCTATGGCGGGTATGTGTGAAGGGAGAAGATACTCATGCTTCCTAAATGTCCTCAGGAGATACTGCACGGGAGCCTCGCCTATTCCTCAGAGGTCTCGGAGGCAATCCGCCGCTTGCTGTGGAGTTGTTTCTATGACTCTGAAATCTCGGAATGAAGCCCAACCAGTTCGGGACATCGATCGGCTCCGCTGTCAAGAAATCGAACAGAGCAGGCAGCGAGTCTGGTGAGCGGAGCGTGAAGGAGCGCTGATCTTTCTGAAAAGTAACTGATAGGGGGAAGCCCCACCGGTAGGTAGCATTGTGTCTCCGTGCCAAATCCAGGAGAGGTTTCAAAAGCGCCCGGCGTTGAAGCGTTGCCCTGGAGATATCTGGTAGGATTGTAAGTGCCGCTCCGTCTAGCTCCAGGTCTTGTGTTTCCCATGCCTTACGTGCGATAATGTCTTTATGGGCATAATGGTGAAGCCGGCAAATGACGTCCTGGGGTCTGGCGGGATCCTCTGATCTGGGACCCAGTGCCCTATGTATGCGATCAAACTCCAGACGACTTTGTATTTGGTCGCCCGCCACCCTCCGGAAAATGTCAGCCACAGTGTCTTCTAAATCCGCCGGCCCTGTTGCCTCAGGGAGGCCACGGAGTCACAGATTATTCCTGCGACTCCTGTCCTCCATTTCTTCCATGTGCAATTGTAAACCCAGCGACATCTCAGCCTGGGACCTGTGTTGTGCTTCAAGTGCCGTGACTCTACGGTCGATCACCAACATAGAGGTCTCTCCCGCCGTGAGTCTATCGGACAAGGAATTTACCTCCTGTTTGACCGCGTGGAGCTCTTTGCGGTGCGCCGCCGCCATGCGACCTATCAGGGTTTCAATGTCAGCCTTCGTTGGTAAGGCCTGAAGAATGGCCCTCAATTCCTCATCTGCTCCAAACATCAGGGGTGGCTGCGGTGACATCCGTGGATCAGTCGATAGGGATGGCGGAAAGTTGGAAAAGATCTCCGGGCTTTGAGATCTTGTAGGTGAGTTTAGTTGAATGTTGTGCATAGGGCTTGAAGAATGGGAGGCATGTGCTGTCGCCATCTTGAGTTCCGGAGATCCCGACTGCAGATGTTGAAATATCCTCAGTATTAGCCCCTGTGCCGAGACCGAAGGAGTCGGTTTGTTGGTCTTTTTGTTCTTCTTTGACGTATGTTTCTTAGAAGAGAGCATTATGCAGTCAAAGGAGCTATATTAGCTGGGTGAGATAGGAGAAGGTCGGGAGCTTCACTCAAACGTGTCTCTACTCAGCCATGTCCAGACCACGCCCCCTTTTTTTTTAAATATATATATAATTGCAGTTTGTATTAAAGTTTCATACAAAAACAGTATACAATACAAGACAACTACCCCACGATTTTTTTTTTATAATTGCAGTTTTTATTAAAGTTTTGTGTAAAAACAGTATACAAAACAGGACAACTACCAGAGTTTTTTTTTATAAATTGTAGTTTTTATTAAAGCTTTATTTAAAAACAGTATACAAAACCGGACAACTAACCCAGTTTTTGTTTTACAAATGTAGTTTTTATTAAAGTTGTATCTAAAAACAGTGTACAAAGCAGGGCAGCTACAGCAGTTTTTAACTAGCTTTTGAAGTAAGGTGCACATGGAAGGGCTTTGCACAGCAAAAAAACAAAAGATTTCCCAGTACACTTACCAGCTAACCTGCAAATAAATCAAAAAGGCACAATCTAACACTTGGCATTAAAAACAGAGGTCTTAGTTGCATACATTTGCATATGGGGAAGCCGCACTTCTTCACCAAGGCTCCTCTGTAAAGTGCGGTCCTAAGGCCTTGTTCACACAAGGTGTATGAATCCGTACCCCGTGTGAGGGCGGTGGGTACAAGCGCTCCGTGCATCCCCCATACAGGCAGTCATATTGCACACATTTGCAAATGTATGTGGAAGCTGCACTGCCTCGTCAAGGCTCCTCTGTACAGTGCAGTTTTTTTTTTGTGTTTTTTTTGTATGATTATCCAGACCCCACAGTTGATGTAGAGGAAGGCGAAAAAAACCCTGATGAAGCATGGTGTAATTTGCTCCAACAGGGAAAAAATTCCTTCCTGACCCCCGAAGGCGATCGGATTGCTCCCTGGATTATACATCTGTGGGTGGACATCACAATATCTTTTGATGGCTTTCAGTTTAAAACTGCTTGTTTGATGAATATCAAGAAGTAAAGTCCAAAAATGAGGAATCTTTCTTCATCTGGATCTTCTGAAGATGATATCAATGTCTTTACAGATGAACTGTCCTCTCCAAATTTCTCATGAATATATCGGTATATACGTCCAATACAGGTAGTATGTCACATCAAGAACTATTGTCCAAATATGAGGAATCTTCATCATCATGTCCATCCACCCCTTTAAGGGGACGCAGCGGCTGGACAAACACAGCCCTAATTTGACAGGTGTGCAGGTGCGGGTGAGTGGCCCTGAATGCACACAAATTAGGACCTGTGTTCCCCGGCTGCCCCGCTGCTCCGTCCCCATAGCGTAACATAGGCTGACAGCACCCTGCTGTTGGTGGGCTTGCTGGTTGGCATCCTGCTGTGGGTGGCTTGCTGGTTGGGACCCTGATGTGGGTGGGCTTTTTGGCTGGCACCCTGCTGAGGGTGGCTCATCTGTACAGGGCAGTTTTTTTTTGTTTGAATTTGAATAGTTGTTCATCTGGATCTTCTGAAGATGATATCAATAACCTCATTGATGTTTAATTCCTGCCACTTATATACTTTGTTTTCTCTATAGTCGTTCCAATCCATTTGGTATTTTTAATTTTTGTATGTTTTATGTCTTTATCAGCTTTAGCTAAAAACTTTTGTCTTTGAGCAGATTTTTCTTTGTATCCTGACGTATCTTTGAATAGACTAAATTTTTCTTTTAATTCAGCTATTTTTGTGGCTATTTTTTGGAGTTGGAGCAGTGTGACCGCATGCAAACGGAGGTGTGCCAGAGTCACAGGGTCTAAGAAGCCACCTGGTCTTCAGGCCTCGCAGTCATAGGGGCCTTGCACAGCTGGCTAGTTTCTTTCTTTCCTTCCATCTTTCTTTCTTTCTTTCCTTCCATCCTTCTTTCTTTCTTTCTTTCTTTCTTTCTTTCTTTCTTTCTTTCTTTCGCGGTGGCCTCAGGCCTCGCAGTCATAGGGGCCTCGCACAGCTGGAAACGGAGGTGTGCCAGAGTCACAGGGTCTAAGAAGCCACCTGGTCTTCAGGCCTCGCAGTCATAGGGGCCTCGCACAGCTGGCTAGTTTACCTAATTAAGAAAGATGTATATAAATAACACTGCGCTAACCCAATATGCAAAAAGCAGCTACATAGAATATGACCAATATTAAAAATACAAATACAAATAAAAATGTAGCGCTAATGATAATGACCAATGGTGGAAAACACATCAGTGATGGTGGCCATTAGAGAGGGCCCATGAATGAAGCACATGTGACGTGATATCAATTAATATGTGATGGGAAAAATACAATAAAGTCCCAATATGTAGCCATAAACCAGACAATGAAAAGTCCCAGAATAAAGTTAATTGATCAGTGCTTGCTGAACTGGCCGTGATTCGAGGCAGGGAAGATGGTAACCCATGAAGTGGGGGAGAGGTTTACTAGAACTGGAGCACTCAGAATCTGGTGCAGCTGTGAATGGTAGACAATCAGCACATGTGCTTCATTCATGGGCCCTCATCAATGGCCACCATCACTGATGTGTTTTCCACCATTGGTCATTATCATTAGCGCTACATTTTTATTTGTATTTTAGTTTACCTAATTACCTTTCTTTCTTTCTTTCTTTCTTTCTTTCTTTCTTTCTTTCTTTCTTTCTTTCTTTCTTTCTTTCTTTCTTTCGCGGTGGCCTCAAGCCTTGCAGTCATAGGGGCCTCGCACAGCTGGCTAGTTTACCTAATTAAGAAAGATGTATATAAATAACACTGCGCTAACCCAATATGCAAAAATTAGCTACATAGAATATGACCAATATTAAAAACAAAAATATGAATAAAAATGTAGCGCTAATGATAATGACCAATGGTGGAAAACACATCAGTGATGGTGGCCATTAGAGAGGGCCCATGAATGAAGCATATGTGACGTGATATCAATTAGTATGTGATGGGAAAAATACAATAAAGTCCCAATATGTAGCCATAAACCAGACAATGAAAAGTCCCAGAATCAAGTTAATTGATCAGTTCTTGCTGAACTGGCCGTGATTCGAGGCAGGGAAGACGGTAACCCATGAAGTGGGGGAGAGGTTTACTAGAACTGGAGCACTCAGAATCTGGTGCAGCCGTGAATGGTAGACAATCAGCACATGTGCTTCATTCATGGGCCCTCTCTAATGGCCACCATCACTGATGTGTTTTCCACCATTGGTCATTATCATTAGCGCTACATTTTTATTTGTATTTTAGTTTACCTAATTACCTTTCTTTCTTTCTTTCTTTCTTTCTTTCTTTCTTTCTTTCTTTCTTTCTTTCTTTCTTTCTTTCTTTCTTTCTTTCTTTCTTTCTTTCTTTCCATCAGTGGCAAGGCTTGCTTGCTGGCTGGCACCCTGATGTGGGTGGGCTTGCTTGCTGTCACCCTGATGTAGGTGGCTTGCTTGCTTGCTGTCACCCTGATGTGGGTGGGTTTTCTGGCTGGCACCCTGCTGTGGGTGGACTTTGTGGCTCGCACCCTGCCGTGGGTGGACTTTGTGGCTAGCACTCTGCTGTGGCTGGCTTGCTGGCTGGCACCCTGCTGTGGCTGGCTTGCTGGCTTGCACCATGCTGTGCATGGGCTTGCTGGCTGGCACCCTGATGTGGGTGGACTTGCTGGCTGGCACCCTGATGTGGGTGGCTTGCTTGCTGTCACCCTGATGTGGGTGGGTTTTCTGGCTGGCACCCTGCTGTGGGTGGACTTTGTGGCTGGCACCCTGCCGTGGGTGGACTTTGTGGCTAGCACTCTGCTGTGGCTGGCTTGCTGGCTGGCACCCTGCTGTGGCTGGCTTGCTGGCTTGCACCATGCTGTGCATGGGCTTTCTTGCTGGCACCCTGATGTGGGTGGCTTGCTGGCTGGCACCCTGATGTGGGTGGCTTGCTTGCTGTCACCCTGATGTGGGTGGGTTTTCTGGCTGGCACCCTGCTGTGGGTGGACTTTGTGGCTGGCACCCTGCCGTGGGTGGACTTTGTGGCTGGCACTCTGCTGTGGCTGGCTGGCACCCTGCTGTGGCTGGCTTGCACCATGCTGTGCATGGGCTTGCTGGCTGGCACCCTGATGTGGGTGGGCTTGCTGGCTGGCACCCTGCTGTGAGTAGGCTTTCTTGCTGGCACCCTGATGTGGGTGGCTTGCTGGCTGGCACCCTGATGTGGGTGGGCTTGCTGGCTGGCACCCTGATGTAGGTGGCTTGCTTGCTGTCACCCTGATGTGGGTGGTTTTTCTGGCTGGCACCCTGCTGTGGGTGGACTTTGTGGCTGGCACCCTGCCGTGGGTGGACTTTGTGGCTGGCACTCTGCTGTGGCTGGCTTGCTGGCTGGCACCCTGCTGCAGGTGGGCTTGCTGGCTGGCACCCTAATGTGGGTGGCTAGCTGGCTGGCACCCTCATGTGGGTGGACTTTGTGGCTGGCACCCTGCTGTGGGTGGACTTTGTGGCTGGCACCCTGCTGTGGGTGGGCATCTTATGGCTGGCACTCTGCTGTGGCTGGCTTGCTGGCTGGCACTCTGCTGTGGGTGGCTCCTCTGTACAGTGCAGGTTTTTTTTGTTTGATTTTGAATCTTTGTTCATTTGGATCTTCTGAAGATGATATCAATGTCTTTACAGATGAACTGTCCTCTCCAAATTTCTCATGACTATATCGGTATATAGGTCCAATCCAGGTAGTAGGTCACATCAAGAACTATTGTCCAAATATGAGGAATCTTCATCATCATGTCCATCCACCCCTTTAAGGGGACACAGCGGCTGGACAAACACAGCCCTAATTTGACAGGTGTGCAGGAGTGGGTGAGTGACCCTGAATGCACACAAATTAGGACCTGTGTTCCCCGGCTGCCCGGCTGCTCCGTCCCCATAGCGTAACATAGGCTGACAGCACCCTGCTGTTGGTGGGCTTGCTGGTTGGCATCCTGCTGTGGGTGGCTCCTCTGTACAGTGCAGTTTTTTTTGTTTGATTTTGAATCTTTGTTCATCTGGATCTTCTGAAGATGATATCAATGTCTTTACAGATGAACTGTCCTCTCCAAATTTCTTCATGAATATATTGGTATATAGGTCAAATCCAGGTATTATGTCACATCAAGAACTATTGTCCAAATATGAGGAATCTTCATCATCATGTCCATCCACCCCTTTAAGGGGACGCAGCGGCTGGACAAACACAGCCCTAATTTGACAGGTGTGCAGGAGTGGGTGAGTGACCCTCAATGCACACAAATTAGGACCTGTGTTCCCCGGTTGCCCAGCTGCTCCGTCCACATAGCGTGACATAAGCTGACAGCACCCTGCTGTTGGTGGGCTTGCTGGTTGGCATCCTGCTGTGGGTGGCTTGCTGGTTGGGACCATGATGTGGGTAGGCTTTTTGGCTAGCACCCTGCTGTGGGTGGGCTTGCTGGCTGGCACCCTGATGTAAGTGGCTTGGTGGCTGGTACACTGATGTGGGTGGCTTGCTGGCTGGCACCCTGCTGGCACACACTGTCAACTAAACACTAAAGAATACACACAAAACACACAACACACTACACACCACACACCACACACTATATGTTGACAGGCGTCCTCAGGACCAGTCGATGTTTAAGAATCCAGGAATGTATATTTTCTTTCCTGGAATGTCCAAAGCCTTTACATCTATCGCTGATGGGGGAAGTCGACAGTTTGTTTCTATGTCCAAGGGCTGCAAAATGAAAAAACAAATATGAGATTCTGTATTCATAGATCTCTGACCTGAGTAAATATCAGAATAATGCTTAAAGCCCAATTCCAGAAACAAGTATAAATTACCCTTGCAGTATTTGTGTGTGTGTGGGGGGGAGGGTTGCCTAGGGGTAGAGGAATAAGGCTTAATAATTTATTCCTTGCTTTGGACGGCCTTCATCTATGCAACCGATCCCTCACAGACCCTCTCTAAAGCTTTCCCAGCCACGGTCACATTTTTACCCCCTCACATACAACGTAGGACTGATAGGCCTGTATTGTACATGATGACGCAGAGGGGTTAGGGCTAGGTCCCTCTTTCTCTGCCCCTAGAGTTTACAAGCAATAAAGCATTAGAGTGCAGGGTGGGCTGGGGGTGGTGGTTGCCTACTGCGCAATTTATTTATTTTTTGAGTTGAGCTTTAACATCAAACAACTTCTTGAATACAACCTAGAACCTTCTTCCTCTTTCCATGCAGTGGAGGAGCAGATAGGATACAAATCTAGAAGCAAACAACATGTCTGGTCCCATGCCTTCCACCACATCATGATGGTCGAAGCCAAATGTCCTAGACACCCCAGACGTTGTATTATGAACCATTGCACCTTCTCACTTCAACTATCACTCCCAGCTGTGCACCATTGGGGTTTATTTACTAAAACTGGAGAGTGCAAAACCTGGTGCAGCTCTGCATGGTAACCAATCAGCTGACATTTTTTTTGTCAAAGCTTTATTGAACAAGCGGAAAGTTAGAAGCTGATTGGCTACCATACACAGCTGCATCAGATTTTTCACTCACCAGTTTTAGTAAATCATGCCCATTGTGTCTGATGCATAGAAAGTTTCAGTCTTATTTACTTCTGCTGTAGAGAATGAAATATTGACTGATTAATCTGTGAGGTTTTCCTACAGGCTGGGATATGTCTGTACCCCCCTACATTAGCTGTAAGGACACAGCAATGCTCCTTACAGTGTGTAACAATCTTCTTTTTGAATCCTCATCCTATAAAGATTTGTGTACTTACCTGGCATACTGAGAAAGGGGGCCGTCCTTTCCCTTTTTCCAGCGACTTCCAATCAATAAGCCTCATGAATGAATGCCGTCTTATGTCTCTGCCGACTCCAAGCCTCTTGTCCGGACATTTGCATAACAGCTATAAAAAAGAAATTAAGTTATTTTGAGTTAATTTTGCACTTTTTAGAAAAGAAAAAAAAAAACTTTGATTACACTGCGTCTCCTCCTGGGCGGTCCTTTCACCCATTGGAGGATCATAGCATGTGAAGACATATATATAGCCAAATACAGGTGCTGCATGTCTACTGACATGGATGGAATTCATATTATATCCCAGCACAACAAATGAGTACACATTATGATGTGCCGCCATTAGATCACTTCTAACTGCCTGAGCTCTTTAGATTGGCGGTGATACTTAAAGTAGAATTACAGCCACAAGCAAAGGGATGAGATTGGATATTTTTAAAGATCTTTTTTTCTTCTCATTAACATAATTTATCAGCACAGGGCGATAAAAGCAGTTTGATGAATGGAGTTGGAAAGGTATTAGAACCTCTCTGTTAGGTTGTGGTTGCTTTCTGTGTCCCCCCTTGCTGAGATTTCCGTGTCCCCAGGACAGGATATGAAACAAAATGTACACAACAGGGACACAGACAAGATTAAAATGACGGCAGGTGATCTAATCCTCCCCACTATATTCAAAACAATAATACATGGGGGGGAGTTCTGCTTTAATAACCTCATACAATGTGCACATCAGTGATTGACCCCATGTGGCATCATCTTCTGAGCCCTCAGCCCCAGGGGGAAGTATTCCCATTGGATCTTCACCATGGGATGAAGAACCCAAACTACCCAACAATCCAGCTGACAACCAGAATTTGCAACACTCCTACATTATACCCCTAAAGCAGCAGTAGTAGGCCTAGAAACCTTCCCTATGCCTCTTCAAAATTAGAAAATGTCTTGTACTTACTCCGTCTATGAAGTCCTTCAGGTGTGGATCCATGTCTGCGGGGTAAACAGGATCATCGTAATTCACAGCCTCCCAGAGTACCTCGGTGTTATAGGTACAGAATGGTACAGTGCCGGTAGCCATCTCGTATATGACAACCCCCAGTGAAAACCAGTCGGGTTCAAACTGGTAGAAGTCGCCATTGATAACCTGACAATCAGAGAAAAGAAATCAGTTACTTAGTTCCTACAAACGTACCATCCTTTTATAGGGGAAATAATAATATATATTCATTGAACGTGTATTCTAAGGGAGGCATTTACAAAGCATCAGTATGTCCTTACTGTGGCAATAGCACTATTTTAATAAAAATTACATTTATAAAGCACAGCGGTGGAATTGGGACTTTGAGTGCTATTACAGGGAATGGGTGTAAACATAAAAAAAAAACTTGAGCGAGAGCCTAGTCATGTGACTCACCCTAATCAAATCAGAGTTCTCTTTGTTATGCTAAGTATATAGAACTTCATAGGATAGCACAGGCTCTACACAGTGGCATGCATTTAATGAATGGGCCATAAAGAGAAAAAGAGAGCAGGTAGTGATATCTGCTCTCCAGTAGAAATCATTGCAACATTAACCTTGATGTAGCTTTTTACATTTTTATGTTTACTATTTCATATGTCCATTATTATAGATATTGTAGCTAGGCTTGCTTTAAGCAAGAGAAATGGCAAAGAACAACCACTGTGCCCAACAGCTAAACCAGGAGGCAGAGCTGGCATACGCAATGGCTGCCCCCCCATGGACATATATTAACCACTTAAGCCCTGGATCATTTGGCTGGCCAAAGACCAGAGCACTTTTTGCGATTCGGCACTGCGTCACTTTAACTGACTGTTGTGCGACGTGGCTCCCAAACAAAATTGATGTCCTTTTTTCCCCACAAATAGAGCTTTCTTTTGGTGGTATTTGATCACCTCTGCGGTTTTTATTTTTTGCGCTATAAACAAAAAAAGAGCGACAATTTTGAAAAAAAAAAAAAGCAATATTTTTTACTTTTTGCTATAATAAATATCCCCAAAAAATATATAAAAGAACACATTTTTTCCTCAGTTTAGGCCGATATGTATTCTTCTACATATTTTTGGTAAAAAAAAATTGCAATAAGCGTTTATTGATTGGTTTGCGCAAATGTTATACCGTCTACAAAATAGGGGATAGTTTTATGGCATTTTTATTAATAATTTTGCGACATGGCAGACACATCGGACACTTTTGGCGCTATTTTGGGACCATTCACATTTATACAGCGATCAGTGCTATAAAAATGCACTTAAATGTGACTGGCAGTGAAGGGGTTAAACACTAGGGGGCTAGGAAGGGGTTAAGTGTGTCCTAGAATAGTGTTCTAACTGTTAGGGGGCGTGGCTACAAGCGACATGTCACTGATCGCTGCTCCCGATGAGAGGGAGCAGACGAACAGTGACATGTCACTAGGAAGAATGGGGAGATGTTGTGTTTACACTGATATCTCCCCGTTCTTCAGCTCCGTGACACGATCGCGGGACACCGGCGGACGTCGAGTTCGCGGGTCCCGCGGGCACGATCACAGAGCTCGCGCGTGACCACACAGCGGCAAATTTTAAAGGGACGTACGCCCATTTGCCTGACCGTGTCATTGTGTCGACGTATATGTTCGTACGGCGGTCGGCAAGTGGTTAACAAATTATTAAAAAGATTTTAAGAGCTTAATGATTACCAATCAGGTGATTTACATTGCAGTGTTCTGTATGCAGTCTAAAATGTTTATATTACAAGTATCAGAGGGATAGTGATTGGATTGTGATCTACTGAATAGATGAGGCCTAATGATGGGTAAATAGAGCGTGACTTACTTCTGGCGCCATGTATCCACGTGTTCCAGCTACACCCGTCACCTTCTTATCACCGAACAGATCCATTACTGCCAATCCAAAGTCTGCAATACGGACATGACCTTTGTTGTCCATTAGGATGTTGCGTAACTTGATGTCTCTATGGACGATGCCACGCTTGTGAAGGAACTGCAATCCACAGGATATTTCCGCCGCAATAAATCTATAAAAGAGAAAAAAATTAGATTATGAAGGAATTACATTTTACAGTCATTAGACTTAAGTAGAAACATTATCCATGGGCAGGGGGAGGGAGTACCTGGCTCTATCCCATTACCGGTCACACCTTTGAGGTTATTTAGGTGACCGTCCGGTCAGAGTTCTGGGTATGGCACCTGCTCACCATTTCTGGTTTTATCAGATCCCAGATTCTGGAGTCTCCTTGGAGAACCCATTGGTAGGATCCAGGCCGTAAACATGCTTGTCACAGCAATAGGCATGTGACCGGTATTATAAGACCCCAAGTCTCTACTCTGCCCTTAAAAGCATTCACAACATCAAGATCTGTGTTTTTGAATGATTTTGATTCCTTAAAAATGGCAGGTCACAATGTCATCACCATCACCGGGTTACCATAGCGGAGAGCCGATCACAGCTTTGTTCAGCTGTCTGACCATCCAGTAGACGTGCCGGCTGGTCGTCTGGGTCTCCCGGTAGGATGAGAGAGCCTGAGAAAGCTGTGGTAGGTGCCGGGAGTGGAGGAAGTCCCCTCCTGCTGCATATAAAATGAATCCAGCGGTTAGACCGCCACCTCTAAAAAACAGTACCAGGGTAATGAGATACCGGTACATCACTGGTCCAGAAGTGTTAGCCCCTTCATGCTGGTGGTATGCATATATGTGGCCTCTAGGTGGGTGGGTCTTAACGCTGAGAGGCCGCATATATGGGTACCAGAATGTAAACAGAGCTGTCCTGAGAATGCACTCCTGGCACAGTTACCGATGGCTAAAGGAAAGCTCCCAATCGCTACATGCGATTAGGAGCTCTCTGACCATGTGACCACTGTGACAGCCAATCATGGCAGTCACATGGTCAGAAACCCCGCTCCGCCTCCCGGCATCAGAAACCTCTTAAAGAACGTTACTAGGTCACTCTGGACTGTCTCTATCTCCTTCCCCACATGGTGCAATCACTGCCCGCTTTGGGGAAACTGGGATTGCAGAATGGCATGTGTGCGAACAGTCTACTTTGAACCCCAACCCTACTATGATAATATAGAGTATCTAAGCTTGGGAGAGGTGCGTTGTCCCCAATTTATGGGGGACGGAGTGACATTACTCTAAAGTATCTACGTCAGATCTGGGTGGACTGATGTAGCTACACATTCTAATGGAGTCCAATGTAATTCTAAACTCCTAAAAGCCTGGATTGTAAAACGACATATCTTATAAAGATTTCTTTCTATTCTATTATCATTGTGGTGATGAGACTTACCTTATGACGGAAATTGGAAGAGGGGAATTGTTTCTGGTGAAATGAAACAGATCCCCTCCAGAGATGTACTCCATAGCGAAACAGGCAGAATCACGGGTCTGAAAAGTGGTGTAAAGCTGGATGAGGAATGGACACCCTGCCGCCATCTTCATGACCTTCAGCTCTGTTTCAATGTCGTCCCGTTGATCTGAAGTCTTCACAACTGACTTGATGGCCATGATCTTCTTGGTTGCACAATGGGTTG
Source organism: Aquarana catesbeiana (assembly GCF_042186555.1). NCBI lineage: Eukaryota > Metazoa > Chordata > Amphibia > Anura > Ranidae > Aquarana > Aquarana catesbeiana. The sequence goes on from NC_133334.1 coordinate 259,629,445, forward strand.
CCAGAAAGACCTGAATGACAGAAAAGACAAAAATCATTTGTGTTATAGGAAAGAACGGTTCTTCATTATTGGGAAAGGATGTAACTAGCATTGGGGAGGAATCAGAAGTAGTTATTGATGAAGGCTGCGAGGCTCGATGACGGACTGTCTTCTGATATCTATGACAGGGAGAGCTTTAGAGCTGCACAATTAATCGTCAAGAATCGTTATTGCGATTTTTACTAAAGTGTTTCACAATTCTTTCTATGCAAAGAATTCTCTCTGCTCTTCTGAAGCCACAGCCCTCAAAAGAAAGGAAGTAACAATTTGTCAATGGAATAGACTGTGTGTGTGTGTAAGTGAAAAAAGTTTAACCACTTAAACACTAAACCTTTTTCTGACATTTGTTGGTTTCAAGTTAAAATCATTTTTTTTTTTTTTTGCTAGAAAATTATTTAGAACCCCCAAACATTATATATATTTTTTTTAGTAGACACCCTAGAGCAGTGAAGGCAAACCTTGGCCCTCCAGATGTTTCGGAACTACATTTCCCATGATGCTCCACTTCACTGCAGAGTGCATGAGCATCATAGGAATTGTAGTTCCAAAACATCTGGGGTGCCAAGGTTTGCCATCACTGCCCTACAGAATAAAATGGTGGTTGTTGCAATATTTTATGTCACACTGTATTTGCGCAGCGGTCTTTCAAATGCAATGAATTAAAAAAAAAAAAAAAAAAAAAAAAATCTAACCAGTAAAGTTAGCCCATTTTTTTTGTATACTGTGAAAGATTTTACATCACGAGAAGCGTCAGAAAATTGTGATCTTTTTATCCTAAGCAAAAAAATCGTGATTCTCATTTTGGCCAGAATCGTGCAGCTCTAGAGAGCTTTCCTAATTTTGTTTTCCCGGCTCCTCCCCTCCATAAGGCAGAGTGACATAATTAAGTTTACCAGTAGCTGAATCAGTTTTGGGTGGCTGGTACACATTGGCTAGTTACTGGGGAGGGATTTGTTTTGTGGGTGGAGCTACTAATCTAGTTATAGGTGAGAAAATTTGAACTTACCTGTCCGTATCCTCCTTCTCCGAGCACACGGTGTAATATGAAGGCTGACTGGCTGTCACAGCGTAGAGATCCTGCAGTGACAGGTTCTATGCTCTTTCTAGTGTCACAGCTCGGGGGTGTGACAAGAGGTAGAACTTCTGCTGCTGCATTTCTCATAGGCTTTCTAGCTGGTGCGGCATTTTTCAAGATCTTTCTAATAGCTGCAACATTTTCCCTGCTCTTTCTAGTGTCACAGCTCGGGGGTGTGACAAGAGGTGGGACTTCTGCTGCTGCATTTCTGAGAGGCTTTCTAGCTGGTGCGGCATTTTTCATGATGTTTCTAATAGCTGCAACATTCATGGTGTTTTTAGTGTCACAGCTCGGGGGTGTGACAAGAGGTGGGACTTCTGCTGCTGCATTTCTCATAGGCTTTCTAGCTGGTGCGGCATTTTTCATGATCTTTCTAATAGCTGCAACATTTACCCTGCTCTTTCTAGTGTCACAGCTCGGGGGTGTGACAAGAGGTGGGACTTCTGCTGCTGCATTCTTCATGGGCTTTCTTGCTGGTGCGGCATTTTTCATGATGTTTCTAATAGCTGCAACATTCATGGTGTTTTTAGTGTCACAGCTTGGGGGAGTCACTACAGATGATATTGTGTAGACTGCATCCCTATTTTTTTTCATAAAGCCATTAAATGGCTCAGGTCTTATTTTTGGAATCATATTTTCCATCATCAGTTTTCTCATTTCACTGGTTAAAAACACAGAGAAAATCAGAAACTGCCAGAGAAGAAGAAATCTCAGAGAGCTCAGAAAAACAGATCTTCACTCCAAGAGAAGTCAGACTCTTCTGAGCTCCTCACAGGTGACTGATCAGTTTATAGCTCACTAACTGCCGATGACATCATAGGTGAGATTCAAACTGGCCAATCACATCACAGGGCTGGTCACCATGGCAACTCCCCTAAGTTGGCAACAAGCCAGGATTCTATTTATAGCTGCACTGCCCAATCACATCACAGTGCTAGTTACATGACTCCTCCCCTAAGTCTCCCCTAAATTGTAAACAGGTCAGGCTGTATATTCTCATGTCAGAGATGTGAGGCTGCTGGGTCCCATGACCTCAGCCAGTACATTTGTGGATTTCAATTGTCAAATTTCAAATTTTCTTTATTCTGTGGGGGAGGGGAGGATGAGATGACTGTTGAGATTTCAATTTCTGGAATAAACCGGTTCATTCCTGTTTTACTTCCCATTGATAAATGTCAAATTCAGATGTGTGGCAAATTACAAGAAACACGACCCCATCCATGAAATGTGCCGTCCTCATATTGACAGATTTCACAAAGATAACACATCAGGATAAGGATCCTTTTATTTATTTATTTATTTTTACCATGTCAGCTCCAGGAGGTTTTAACCCTTTCATGACCAGAACATTTTTGCTATTTAGCACTGTGCTACTTCAATTGGCAATTGCATCATTATGCAACACTGTATACAAATGAAATTTACAGTTTTTTTCCCCACAAATAGAGCTTTCTTTTGGTGGTATTTGATATCCACTGGGATTTTTTATTATATAAATAAAAAAACAGAAGATTCAAATAAACGTAAAAAAGACCAAAAAAAATTTTTTTCAGTTATAAAACATATCTAGTAAAATATTTAAAAAAAAAATCTTCATAAATTTAGACCAAAATGTATTCTGCTACATGTCCTTGCTAAAAAAAAGTGTATATTAATTGTTTTCTTATAGCGTTTACAATCTTTTTGTTAGAAAAAAAAAATAAAATAAATGAAAAAAGACCAAAAATAAAAAAAAAAGCCAATGTTATGTTATAAAATATATCCAATAAAATAATTTTAAAAAATCTAACTTCTACATAAATTTAGGCCAAAATGTATTCTGGTACATGTCTTTGGTAAAAAAAAAAAAAAAAAAGTTTATATTAATTGGTTTCTTTGTTATAGCGTCTAGAATCTTTTTGGTAAAAAAAAAAAAAAAATATTAAAAATACCGAAAATTTTAAAGAAAGGAATATTTTTTATTTTCAGTTATAAAACATATCCAATAAAATAATTTAAAAAATCTAATTTCTACATAAATTTAGGCCAAAATGTATACTGGTACATGTCTTTGGTAAAAACAAAAAAAAAAGTTTATATCAATTGTTTTTTTTTGTTATAGCGTCTACAATCTTTTTGGTAAAAAAAAAATAATGAAACACCGAAAATTTTTAAAAAAGGAATATTTTTTATTTTCAGTTAGAAAACATATCCAATAAAATAATTTAAACAATCTAATGTCTTCATCAATTTAGATCAATATGTATTCTGCTACATATTTTTGGTAATAAAATAATCCCAATAAGCGTATATTAATTGATAATTAAAACAATTTAATTAATTCAAATTAATTGGGGCCAAAATGTATTCTGCTACATGTCTTTGGTAAATAAAAAAAAGTACATTAATTGGTTTCTTAGTTATAGCATCTGCAATCTACGGTATATAGTACTCTATATATTTGAAAATTGATCAGTACTAACAGCCTATTTTATTTTTTGAGGCCCTTAACCACTTTTAACCAGATTTAACCAGATTTAACCCCCCTAATGACCAGGCCATTTTTGCGATATGGCACTGTGTTACTTTAACTGACAATTGGTCGTACGACGCTGTACCCAAATAAAATTGATGTCTTTTTTTTCCCCCACAAATAGAGCTTTCTTTTGGTGATATTTGATCACATCTGTGGTTTTTATTTTTTGGACTATAAACATAAAAAGATCACAATTTATTATTTACATAATATACACGTCACAATACACAATATACAAAACAATATTTTTTTACTTTCTGCTATAAATCATATGCAAAAAATAAATTTGACAATAACAAATTGCTTCATTAATTTAGGCCAATATGTATTCTGCTATATATTTTTGGTAAAAAAAAAAAAATGATGAAAAAAGACAAAAAATTTGAAAAACAATATTTTTTATTTTCGTTTATAAAACATATCTAGTAAAATTATTTTAAATATCTAATTTCTTCATCAATTTAGGCCAATATGTATTCTGTTACATATTTTTGGTAAAAAAAAAAAATCCCAATAAGCGTATATTTTTTTTTTTTGTAATTCCTTACAGTAAGCATATATTGATTGGTTTGCACAAAAGTTATAGCTTCTACGAACTATAGGATATTTTTATTTAATAATTTATTTTTATTAGAAATGGCGGCGATCTGCGATATTGCGGCGGACATTCGGGACATCTAACTGACACTTTTTGGGGACTAGTGAGACTAATACAGTGATCAGTGCTAAAAAATATGTACTGTCACTGTACTAATGACACTGGCTTAGAAGGGGTTAAACATCAGGGGTGATCAAAGTGTTAAATGTGTGCCTGACCAGAGTTTTACTACTGTGGGGGAGGTGCTTGTACTAGGGGAAGGCATGGATCGGCGCCCCTGCTTAGAAGAGACACAGGATCCATGTCTTCTGTACTGACAGACCGCCGTTCTGCCCGTGTACAGAATCATAGAACACTTAGGGCCCTTTAACACTGATCAGTTTTTTTGGTGCACTTTTGTTGTTTAACCCCTTGGTGCCAACTCCCGCCGGTCCTTTAAAGGGTTTGAATTGCCGGGAGGCGAGGCGGGGCTTATGGTCATGTGACCGCCGTCCTCTGTTCCCCAAGCCCACCCTTTTTTAAGCCAATTAGAGCCTCGGGCTCTAATTATGTGCTAAAAAAAAAAAAACATTGAAATCCACGCATCTGGCACCCTGCATTTAAATTAGCATTGATGGGGGGGGCGGCGCCCGTGGGGGGGGTAATGCCAGATAGTATGTAAATGTACTGCCTTATCAGCAGCCCCGGTGACAGCCTTAGCTGTCAGAGCAGACATGAAGGACAGGCCACTACTGGAGCATGGGGGGAGGGCCATCCACTGGATGGGAGGATCAGGTAAGTAAAAATGCTTCCCTTTAGACTAAAGGAGCAATAAACCCTCGCGGTGTGGACGCAACCCCGCTGCAAGGGATCACTTTCAAATTTCCCAGAGTTGGGCTTTAAAGTAAATGTCACTTTATACAACAAGTGCTCATACCTCTTGAGATGGGAACAAGGGACAGCTGTTAGCAAAAGTATTTAGGCATAGGACACACCCCCTGCCACACCCCCTTAAAGGAGAATTATACAAAAAAATATTAGTTAAACCCACAAGTGCTTTTTTTTTCCCCCTCTACTATTCCTTTATTTTGGCTTCTGAAATGTACAAATGCAGCAATCTTGAAATTGGATGAAAGGTTTAGCACTGGGAAACACGTTTTGAAAGAAAAAAAAGGTACCATAACTGCATAGATCAGAGCAAAATGAGGGACAAATGAAGAGGAAAGAGGGACAGAGGGACTTTATTCCAAATCAGGGACAGTCCCTCGAAATCAGGGACAGTTGGGAGCTATGCGAGTGCTGCTGACGGGTATTACATGAAGGCAAAGAGAGGAGTTTATACTTGGGTGCTGCAGAGTCAGTCCCTTCAATCCATTAGAATCCTGGACTTCTCTGATTGTGATGGTGTTATTGAACTAGGTATAGCAGGGTTATATTTAAATAGAAGGTAGGGGGCGCTATTAGTGTGCCAATACAAAGTGCAATGGGGGTGTCCTCTGCTGCCCAAACCCGAGGTGAGCGGCTGTGATAAGTGGGGGGTGGGGGGTTAATATGGTGTCCGTCCACCTGAGCCGCCCAGAGTTGGTGTGCTAACAGGGGAAGAAAAAAAGTCATGTACAGTTAGGTGATTTCACACTAAAGTGCTGCCCTGCCGCAGTATATGTACGTGGGGGCGGTCCTTAAGCATTTAAGGGAACACTTGGGTCTAGTTTAACGTGGATCTGTCAGTAACTTCACAAGTCTGTATGAGTAAATTCCTGACATGTCACAATATACAGAAACAGGATCATTGTTCCACCTTTTATCTTTAAAAAGTGTCCTTGAGCTCTGGTCAGTGACTTTGTCTAGTCTGAGATGATGTCATCAGTTTGCTGCAGGCAGGAGGAAGCATTTCCTCAGTCCCCCCTCCCCCAGTGATCAGACTATACATCCGTGATTGTCAACCTATGAGCTAAAGGGGACCTCAAATGTGGCCCCTGACATTGCCAAAGGGCCGCACGTAATGTTCAATATATGTAATGCTTATAAGTACCAACAGAAACTGTACATCAAATCAGGGCTTTTTTTCTCAGAGAATAAATGCAGGTACTCCGCCCTTCTGAGTCACTCCTTGTCTCCGCCCCCACCCACCTCTGAGCACCTTCCCTTGGTTCCAACCCCTACCCACCTCTGAGTACCGTCCCTTGGTTCCAACCACTACCCACCTCTGAGCACCATCCCTTGGTTCCACACTCTACCGACCTCTGAGCACCTTCCCTTGGTTCCAACCCCTACCCACCTCTGAGTACCGTCCCTTGGTTCCAACCACTACCCACCTCTGAGCACCATCCCTTGGTTCCACACTCTACCGACCTCTGAGCACCGTCCCTTGGTTCCACCCCCTACCCACCTCTGAGCACCTACCTTCTACCCACCTCTGAGCACCGTCTCATGGTTCCACCCACCTTCCAGTTCCCTTTTAGTGAATACAGGGCCAAGTATATTTCTGTGGTGCTAAGAAATTTGATAATGATTACAATAAAAGCAGTAAAATAGATCCCCTGCAGTCAGCAACAAAAGACCCCCCCGGAAAAATAGACCCACTGTAAAAATGAATGCCCTCCCAGCAACAATAGACCCCCCCCCAGCAACAAAAGATCCACCCCAGATCTCCCAGCTGCCAGCAATAATAGACCCAACCTCAACAGTAGATTCCCAGCAACAATTGACCCCCCCCACCCCCATCTGCAATAGATCCCCTGGCAGCAACAATTGACACCCCAGCATATATAAGACACCACCAGCAACAATAGACTCTACCCTGCAACAATAGATCCACCCCAGCAACAATAGACCCCAAATTCAACAGTAGATTGACAACCTTCACAGCAACAATAGATCCCCAGCAGCAACAATGGACTCTACTTTGCAACGCTAGACCCCCCCGCCCGCGACAACAGATAAAGCAACAATAGATCTCCCAGTAGTCAGCAACAATAGACCCCTAATTAAACAGTAGACCCCAGCAACAATTGACCCCCACCAGCAATAATAGATCCCCCAGCAGCAACATTTGACAACCCAGCAATATAAGACCCCACCAGTAACAATAGACTCTACTTTGCAAAGCTAGACCCTCCACAACAACAGATCCATCTCAGCAACAGTAGATCTCCAATCGTTTTTATGCGTGACTTGTGCATTTTTATACAGCGTTTTTTTTTATTAGCCAGTAGAGAAAACTGTTATCTGTTGCATCATTTGTTGCTAGGTATTTCAGCGTTTTGAGCTTTTCCTTTAGGCTTTATTTCTTCTTTTTTTATTATTCATTTTTTTTTTCTTCGTTAGGCTAAGTTAGAGTTAGGTTAGGGATAGTTTTATTTATTTATTTTTTTGTTAGGATTAGGGTGTTATTACTACTACTACTACTACTACTAATACTAAGAATAATAATAATAAACTAATACATAAATCTAAAATAAATACACAAATAAGTAAAAATAATCATAAATAAATTCAATTTATGAATTCCAAGTAATAATAAAGAAATAATTGCCCCTAACCTTAAAGGGGTTGTAAAGGTTCATTTTAATTTTTTTAAAACAAACATGTCATACTTACCTCCACTGTGCAGCACGTTTTGCACAGAGTGGCCCCGATCCTCCTGTTCTGGGGTCCCACGGCGGCTCTCTCGGCTCCTTCCCGCAATAGCTAACGCCCTTGGGAAGCTCTCTCCCAAGGGGGTTACCTTGCGGGCGTGCTCCCGTCTCATACACTCTGCGTCTATAGACACAGAGTGTATGTCCCGGCCGCGTCATTGGATTTGATTGACAGCACCAGGAGCCAATGGCTGCGCTGCTATCAATCTATCCAATCAACTCCGAGACTCAAAACTCCGTGGAGAAGAGGACGCCGGGGAAGAGCCAAGCAGGTAATTGGGCTTAGGTATGTAAAACTGGGGGGCCCGTCATTGCCAGGTGTTTTTTCACCTTAATGTATAGGATGCATTAAGGTGAAATAACACAAACCTTTACAACCCCTTTAACCCCTAACCTTAAAAAAAATAAAAAATAATAAAAAACTAAACACCCTAACACTAAATAAATAAATAATTATTATTATTGTTATTATTAATTTTTTTTTGTTTGAGTATGGGTGTTTATTTATTATTCTATTATTTTTATTATTATTATTATTATTATTATTATTATTAATAATAAGAATAATATTATTATTATTCTTATTAATAATAATAATAATTAATATAATATTTTTACGGTTAGGGGTTACCGTATTTATCGGCTTATAACATGCGTGGGTGCGTATTATACGCTGATCCCCGCCGATCTCCGCTGATTGTGAGCCGACATACACAAAGCCGAGTCTACTCAGCTAGTCTCGGCTCCTCTCACAGTCCCGCCGAGTCCCGCCCATATGATGGACATAACACAGGTCCAATGGGGGGACTGGGCGTGACTGTGAGCCGAGCGGAGCAAGCACCAGTCACGCCCAGAGGAGCCGAGACTAGCCGAGTTCACTCGGCTTTGTTTATGTCGGCGGCGCTCGCTCCGCTCCCAATCAGCGGAGATCGGCGCCAATTTCAAATTCCTGCAATGAGGCTGCAAAGAAACACTGGGCAAGGCTGCATTGATGGGCATTTAAATGTAAGTTTTTTTTTTCCTTAAACTTCCCTCCTAAAAGTTTTCTTCCTTAAAATTCCCTCCTAAACTTGGGGTGCGTGTTATACGCCGGCGCGTGTTATACGCCAATAAATACGGTAATTAAATTTATTTATGTATTATTACATATTATTAATTTATTTTATTTATTTATGATGATTTTTACTTATTTGTGTAACTTATTTGACATTTATTTGTTCATATGTTATTACTATTTCATTTTTATGCATTTTTTCATTTGAGCAAAAAAACACACAAAAACTTGCAAATGTGCACAAAAACTTGCTTCCATTCATTCCTATGAGAAAAAAAAAGGGCAGAAAATACAAAAAAAAAAAATCTGACTGATTCAAGTTATAAAAAAAGATCCAGAACTTTTTTTGATTTTTTTTCTTCTCGTTTTTTGGAGCTTCAAGCTGTGAATGGGTCCTGACTTGCTGCAGCTTCTAAGGGCACACTGTGAGAAGCTCACAGTGTGCGGTGAAATCAGAGTAAGCCATTTCAGTCCAGGAGAGGAGCCGGTACAACTGTGCAAGACTGGAGGGAAGACCGGAGGTCAGATTTAAGTGGTTAAAAAGCATCTAAGACCAACATTTTTTTCTAGTTGTGGCTGGAGTGTGTGCAGGATGGGTATTGCTGAGTCCCCACTTATGGGATTCACCTGTTCTGTTTATCCTGGTGACCATCCGCTCAGAAAGTGATGGAAATACAAAATGTAACAGTTGCCACCGAAACAGGACCAGAGGGGAAATCCTACAATGGTGACATGTTTTGGTGACAAAAATTCTATAATAAGGGAATTGGCGCTGTTCTATTGCATATACACTGGATAATTAATCGTATTGATAGAAAATAATAAATACAACAAATCTATGTGAAAAATGTGGTAAAATAAGGAGTTAAATATGGGTGAAATACTCCTAACACCAATACACTCTAAGGTAAAGTGCACAGTGCTAGAACAAACATAATCAATAATATCCGTAAAAATAAAAATGTGCAAACATTCCAAGATAGTGGTAAGAATTATTTTGCAAAATATCAGAACCTACTAAACCACTCCGATATGCAAAACCAGTAAATAAGCAGAGTATATATGTTAAATATATTAAATAAAAATATGCAAACATACCAAAATAGTGTTATAAAATTGTGCAAAATATCAAAACATTGTGAGCCACTCCGATGTAAAAAACTCACAATGTTTTGATATTTTGGAATGTTTGCACATTTTTATTTTTACGGATATTATTGATTATGTTTGTTCTAGCACTGTGCACTTTACCTTAGAGTGTATTGGTGTTAGGAGTATTTCACTCATATTTGACTCCTTATTTTTTCACATAGATTTGTTGTATTTATTATTTTCTATCAATACGATTAATTATCCAGTGTATATGCAATAGAACAGCGCCAATTCCCTTATTATAGAATTTTTGGTTGATTGGAATCTCACCTAGGTGATATTCTGGGTTAGGGGGGCTGCAGTTCTTTTCACTTCCTTGTTTCCTAAGCCCGGAACCATCGTCTTTGATGTTTTGGTGACAACTGTCAAATTTCCTAACTTTGAAAAGATTTCCTCTCACTTCCTGTTGTGTCTCTGAGACAGGAAGTGAAGGCAAATCTCCCCAAGGGGACACATCATTTACACACAAACATATATATTTTCCTGGAACCATTTGTAATGTATGTGGAATGATGGGGGTCTCTTCTCATACAGTACATGTGTAGAAATGGATGTTTCTGGGTACCGAACTCTAATCATATTTAGATGGAGTACATTTAACCCTGTGAAGCCAGAAGATCTGTGACCTATAGATAATATCAATGAGGTCATCTGTGCGCTCACTACTGGGAAGGATCCAGAATAATTGTTCTTACATTGCACAATTCCAGTATAAAATTTAGTATCTGTAATGAAATTGTTTGGCACCATCAGATCTCCCAGCGGGGGAGAAACAATCTGCTGTAATGATAAGGAAATGGATTTTTTTTCTGATTATAATTTTTTCTTGTGCAAATTGTCCCTTTATTGAGATAAATAAAAGAGAGAGGGGTGGGGGGAGGAAGGGAGAGAAGAGAAAGAGAGAAGGGAGGAAAGGAGAGTGAGGAATAGAGAGAGAGAGGTGGAGGAGGAAAGAAAGGGGAGGGGGGAGAGAAAGGAGGGTGAGAGAAAGGGGAGGAGGAAGAGAAAGGAGGGTGAGAGAAAGAGGGGGGGATAGAGAGGGATGGGGGGAGAGAAAGAAATAAGGGAGGAAAGAGAGAGTGAGGGATAGAGAGAAAGGAGGAAAGAAGGGGGAGAGGGGGATGGGTGGGAGAAAGAAAGAAGGGAGGAAAGAGAGAGAAAGAGATTGGGGGAGAAGGGAGGAAATAGAGAAAGAAGAAAAGAGAAAGAGAGAAGGGAGGAGAGAGGAATGGAGGAAAGAGAGAGGGGGGGGGATAGAGACAGAGGGGGGAGGATGGAGAGAGAGAGGTGGGGAAGAGGAAGGTAGGAAAGAGAGAGCAAGAAAGAGAAAAGAGGAAAGGAGAGAGGGGGTAGAGAGAGAGGGGGGAGGAGGAAGGGAGAAAAGAGAGAGGGAAGGAAGGAGAACGAGAGAGAGGGGAATAAAGATGGGGGGAGCTAAGAGAGAGGGAAGGGAGGAAAGGAGGGAGGGGAGTAGAGAGAGGGGGGGAGGAAAGAAAGAGAGAAGAGGGAGGGGGAGAGACAGAGAGGGGGGTTGGAGAAAAAGAGGTAGGCAGGAGAGGGGGAGAATGAGAAGGAAAGAGAGGAGGAAGGAAATGAGGGAGGGGGATAGAAAGAGTGAGGGGGGGGGGGGAGAGGAAGGGAGGAAAGAGGGAGGGAAGGAAGGAGAAAGAGAGAAGGGGAGAAAAGGAGAGTGGGGGATAGAGAGAGATGGGGAGAGGAAGGGAGGAAAGAGAGAGGGAAGGGAGGAGAGGAGGGAGGAAAGGAGGGAACTGGGTAGAGAGAGGGGGGGGGGAGATAAAGAGAGAAGGAAAGAGAAGAGGAAGGAAAGCAGGAAGGGGGGTGGAGAAAAAGAGGTAGGAAGGAGAGGGGGAGAAAGAGAGAGGGATGGCGGACAGGAAGAGAGAGAGAGAGATGGGGGAAGGAAAGAAAGAAGGAAATTAGGGAGGGGGAGAGAGAGAGGGGAAGAGGAAGGGAGGAAAGAGAGAAGGGAGGAAAGGAGAGAGGGGAGGAAGGAGAAAGAGAGAAGGGAGGAAAGGAGAGAGGGGGATAGAGGGAAGGGGAGAAGGAGAGTGATGGATAGAGAGAGAGACAGGAGGAAAGAGTGAGGGGGGGAGGAATGAGAGAGGGTGGGATTGGGAAAAGGAAGGGGGGAAAGAAAGAGAGGAGGGGGGATAGAGAGATAACAAGAAAAAGGGATGGGGGAGAGAAAGGGAAAGGAAGAAGGGAGGAAAGGAGAGAGAGCGCGAGGATGGGGGAAAGAAAGCGAGGAATGAAAGAGAAGGAAAGAGAGGAGGGATAGAGAGTTAGAGAGAGGGGAAGGTAGGAAAGAGAGAGGGTAGGAAAGAGAAAAATAGAAGAGAGGAAAGGAAAAGGGGGATAGAGAAAGAGAGAGGGGACGGGGAAAGAAGGGGATAAAGAGAGAAGTGGGGGAAAGGAGAGAGAGATGGAAGTAGAGAGAAGGGAGGGAAGGGGAGAGGAGATGGGCGAGAGAGAGAGGAAGGATTTAGAGAGAGATGGAGGAGAAGAAGGAAGGAAAGAGAAAAAGAGGAGGGAGGTATGGAGAGAGAGAGAGAGAGGGGGGAAGAAGGGAGGAAAGGAGAGAGAGCGAGGATAGGGGAGAGAAAGGGAGGAATGAAAGAGAGAAGGGAGGAAAGAAGGGGGGGATCGAGAGAGAGAGATAGTGAGAGAAAGGGATGGGGGAGAGAAAGGAAGGAGAGGAAAGAAAGAAGGTAGGAAAGGAGAGAGAGAGCGAGGATGGGGGAGAGGAAGGGATGTTCGGGGGGGGGGGGGAAGGTAACTGAAACAGGGGAGGGAAAGAAAGGGAACAGTAAAGAGTGGGGGTGAGGGAGCAAGATAGAGGGAAAGATGGTGGGGAAGAGAAAAGAAAAACAAAGAAAGAAATAGATAACATTTGATGTCTCATATTTTATTTTGTTGCATTTCCCATCCCCCCCCAGTACAGAGATTTTTATTACAGGGAAGTGATATTTGTCATCTCATCTGGGAATCTCATCACATTTCAGATCCCCGGCATCCTTCCATTCTGCCATAAAGTGACATCTAAGATTCAGTGCAGCAATGTCACTTAAAGGGGAAGCTCCCCGAGTTTGTATGACATCCGTCTTCCCTTCCAGTGTGCCGACTTCTGAACACAGTTCTGACTTCTTAGTGTTCTTCCTTCCTTGTCAGTCATGTAGGAAAAGTTTTTCAAAAGTTTGATTTCTTGTTGCCTGTAGCAACCAATCAGTCTGTGATATCAGATCTGAACTGTCGCCTTGCACATGGTTGTCACACATCATAATGGTTGTAGTTGTCAGATCAGCAGCAGTTCATGGCGGGGGAAGCGGGCCGCGCCTGCTGAGTCGAGGTCCTGGAGTTCATGGTGCCGGTCGGGGTGGGAGGGGTGATGATTATATCCGGGACCTTCAGGTGTCCAGAGGACGTCTCTTCACCTCTGTGACCGATCTGAAGACCTGCAGACAGACCAGCACAGAGATCACTAGGGGGTCCATCACTTCTATCATGGATACCATTTATTACATTGTCTATAACACGCCACCAATCTCACCATACAATCTCTGTACAATCAACTTTACATTTACAAAAACTATAATATGAGGACCTATCTGATCTATACATTTAATATGTATCCAACCACACAGGTCCTTCCACCACATAGCTCTTATTTTTAAATCTGACCTCCGGCCTCCCCTCCAGTCTTGAACAGTTTTACAGGCTCCTCTCTGGTACTGAAATAGCTTACTCTGATTTCACTGCACACTGTGAGCTTCTCACAATGTGCATTAGAAGCTGCAGCAAATCAAATAGAGCCCCGCCTCATTTCCTGGCTGGAGGACGTCCAGCATCATCTAGCGCTTTCCTCCCCAGCCTGACTGTCCTTGGCCTGCCCCTTTTCTTCATTTGATTAGACTTCTTTCAATCACGGAGGCTCAGCATCACATATGGGTGATAAGGATAGGAACAGCCACTCCCCAGACCCCCCCCCCGTCAAGTCATTTTAATATTTGCATAACTCCTCCCACTGCTTGAATGGGGCTGAGGGCTCTGGAAATGAGTACTGGCCCCTCCCACCAGCTATGATCTCCCTGCATTTCATAGAGTAGTCATCTCTAAACTGCAGCCCTTTGCTTGTCTTTATCCGGTGTCTTGCCGAGAAAGTTCCCCCCGGCGGATAAGGACCCCCCCTGTACTGCGCATGTGCTGCGGTGATGCCGAAAATTGCCGAACATAAACAGCTGTGAGTGAACTCTACACCGCGCATGCGCAATTAACATGACATTGTACCAGACGATGCCGCACTCTCCCGATGCTCCTCCTACTCTGCAAGGGGCAGGTCTATTATTACTGTTATATCTGTAGGCACCCGCCCCTTACATGATATAACAGTAATAATAGACCCGCCCCTTGCAGAGTAGGAGGAGCATCGGGAGCGTGCGGCATCGTCTGGTACAATGTCATGTTAATTCCGCATGTGCGGTGTACAGCTCACTCACAACTCTTTATGTTCGGCAATTTTCGCCAGCTCCGTAGTCCTTCGTACTGCTCAAGCGATGCGCCTGCGCAGTACAGGGGGGTCCTTATCCGCCGGGCGGACCTTTTTGGCAGAACACCGGCCCTTGGGTCACTATTCCTCCCACTGACACCAACAATGGGTCACTATTCCTCCCACGGGCACCAATGATGGGTCACTATTCCTCCCACTGACACCAACAATGGGGCACTATTCCTCCCACTGACACCAACAATGGGGCACTATTCCTCCCACTGACACCAACAATGGGGCACTACTCCTCCCACTGACACCAATGATGGGACACTATTCCTCCCACTGACACCAACAATGGGGCACTACTCCTCCCACTGACACCAATGATGGGGCACTATTCCTCCCACTGACACCAACAATGGGTCACTATTCCTCTCACTGACACCAATGATGGGGCACTATTCCTCCCACTGACACCAATAATGGGGCACTATTCCTTCCACTGTAACCAAATATGGGATATTATTCCTCCCACTGACACCAGCAATGGGGCATAATCCCTATTACTGACATAAACAATGGGGCACTATTCCTCCCACTGACACCAATGATGGGACCCTGATGTAAGGGGGGGGGGGGGGCGGTGATAGGGACCCTGATGTAAGTCTGGACTATCATGGGGAACCTGTTGTAAGGGGGGGGGGACTATAATAGGGATACTGATGTAAGGGGAGGAGTATAATGGGGACCCTAATATAATGGGGACTATGATGTAAGGTTGGACTCTGATGGGGCCCTGATGAAAGAGGGGACTCTGATGGGAACTCTGATGTAAGAGGGGGACTTTGATTGAGACTCTGATGTAAGGGGGAACTTTGATGTAAGGGGGGACTTTAATGGAGACCCTGTTGTAAGCGGGAGACTATCATGGGGATCGTGATGTAAAGGGAGACTATGATAGGGACCTTGTTGTAAGAGGGGACTCTGATTGAGACCCTGATGTAGGGAGAACTCTGATGGGATTTTTTTTGTTGGCCCACAATTATTTGTAAACTGTATAATGGGGTCCTCGTACTAAATAGTTATCAGACCCCTGTCCTAGTGCATTGGGGTACCATATAACATGAGTTGTTGAACATTACCACAATGCAAACACAGTGCAAATGGTCCCCTCACTGTAACTAAACCCCTGTATGGTGACTCTTGGCGCCTCCCCTGAGGGTTTCTCAATGTTATCTCTCACACACCAGCAATAAATTTGCATTGCCAACCCATAAATGACTGTTGCAGCTTTGCATTAGAACAGCTCAGGCTGGGGACGGGGAGAAACAAAGACAACCGCCCCATAGCTGCTGATAACAATAAGAAATGGGTCCCTGGAGTGTAGCTGACATTATAAGATTCAGCAGCTTCATCACATGGCTCGCTCACATTTCCACCCTTCCAGAACACAATAGTGTGAGCCGGCATTGCACGCCAACCTATTTCCTCTCAGGTTATCATAGAGCGGTGGAGATGAGCAGATTGGGGGAGGGGCAGAAACAATTTTTTTTTTTTTTATGTAGCTGGAAATTATTTTAATTCTATTGCGCACTCAGCTAAGTATGACTAATCTAGAATTTTTCTTATCGATATTGTGACTTATCACCAACTTCCTTCCCCTTTGTTCTGCCAGTGAAGGGGGGGGGGGGATCCTCTGCTGCGGGCGGGCAACAAAGGGTCAGCCAGAGACTAAACCTGCACCTCTTCCCTGCTGCAAAGGATTCTGGGTATCAGGAAAGTCAAAGTGGTCATTCAGGAGTTAAAGGGTCTGTCCACCCAAAATTGAATGGTTGGTGGATGTTAGAAAGTTAACAAAGAAGTAAACCCTGATGGGTTTTACTTCCTTTTTTGTTCCCTGCAAAGTAAAAGCATAATGTGCTAGTATGCATCGCATACTAGCACATTATGTGACACGTGCAAACAAAGCCTGTGCTGTCCCCGTTGGAGGCCGCATTCATGTTTGCCCCACTTCTTTCCAGGGCCGCGGACTCCGGCTCTGTGACTGGCCGGAATCTCGTGACGTCACTCCCGTGCATGCGCAGAGGCCATTTTTTCACAGCGCATGCGCCAATGACATCATCGGCGCAGTACAAAGTAGATATTTCCTAAATGGTGCGCATAAAGGAGATATTTACTGTACCATATTATAGGCTTACCTATAGGTAGAACTTGAAAATTGAGGTTTACAACCACTTTAAGCTGGCCATACACTAGAAGGGTTCAAACACTTTTGTTTCAGGCACCTTTTATCATTAACTGCTTCAATACCGGGCACTTTTACCCCCTTCCTGCCCAGGCCAATTTACAGCTTTCAGCACTGTCACACTTTGAATGACAATTGCGCGGTCATGTAGCACTTATCATTTTTTTTTTACACAAATAGAGCTTTCTTTGGGTAATGATAGTCTCCCCCTTACATCAGGGTCCCCATCATAGTACCCCCTTACATCAGGGTCCCCATGATAGTCCCCCTTTATATCAGAGCCCCCCCCCCTTACATCAGGGTCTCAATCAGTGTCCCACCTTACATCAGGGTCCCTATCATAGTCTCCCCTTACATCTAGGTCCCCATCATAGTACCCCCTTACATCAGGGTCCCCAGCAGAGTAACCCCTTACATCGAATTCCCCCTTACATTAGTGTTCTCTTTTATTTCTTGCAAAACAAACGAAAAAAGGCCGGAAATTGTACCCAAATGTAATTTTTATCATTTTTTTCACACAAATAGAGCTTTCTTTGAGTAATGATAGCCTCCCCCTTACATTAGAGTCTTCATCAAAGCCCCCCCTTACATCAGGGTCCCCATGATAGTCCCCCCTTACATCAGAGTCCCCCCTTATGTCAGGGTCTCAATCAAAGTCCCCACATCAGGTTCCCCATGAGACTCCCCTCTTACATCAGGGTCCCCATCATAGTCTCCGTTTACATTTGGGCCCTCATCATAGTCCCCCCCGCCCCTTACATTAGGATCCCCAGCAAAGTACCCTCTTACATTAGGGCCCCATCAGAGTTCCCCTTTACATCAGAGTCCCCATCAGAGTCCCACTTACATTAGGGTCCCCCCATTAGAGTCACCGCAGTTTTTTAAAAAATTTTTTGCAAAACGAACGTAAAAAAAAGACCGAAAATTGTGAAAAAATTCATTTATCTTCATTTTGTTTTTCTAAAATGTTGCAAATAAATAATCTTCTAAATCAATTTAGGACAAAATGTATTCTGCTACATTTTTTTAAATGAAAATAACCCAAATTAGTGTATAATGTTTAGTCTGTGGAAGTTATAGATGGAACTAAACTATGGTATATACAGTTATATCTAAAAATCGATTAATCCTGATGTACTGACGGCCTATCTCATTTCTTGAGGCCTGAAAATGTCAGGACGGTACAAATACCCCCCAAATGACCCCTTTTGTGAAAACAGACAGTCCAAGGTATTTAGTAAGAGGCATGGCGAGTTTTTTGAAGTTGTAATTTTTTGTCACAATTTTTTGGAAAATTAAGAAATTAAAAAAAAAAAAAAAAAATGATTTAATTTTTTTTTTTTTTTACATACTGTCACCAGTGCAGTACAGCGTTATCATATAAATGGTGTGGTGGTGATCAGGGACACTGACTAGTAAAAGTATGTGAACCCCTTCACGCCAACGTCACACAAATAGGCGGCCTCCCTGGACTGGGCTGTTTGCCCTGTGGCCACATATTTGCCTACCTCCCTCTGTGCTGGGAGGGCACTGCACCGCGCTCCCAGCACAGAGACCGGGGTCTCACCGTGAGCCCCGGGCCCCGTACTAACGATCGGGACCAGGAGATCGAGCTTTCCGGGTCACCCGATCACAGTGATCAGTCACTGTGAAGCCTGCCTCCGCGTTTTCTTTTTCTGTGAATGAAGGAGACAAATACATTGTATCGCTCTCTTTCCTTACACAGAAAAAAAAAAGAAAAAAAAAAGTGTGTAAAAAAATAAATAAAATAAAAAGTAATAGTAATAAAAAAAAAAAAAACCTAGATCAAGGTTTGATCTAGGTCAGTGCCAGGGTTAGTATTTTTTTTAGGGGGGGGGGGGACAGATTTTTTTTTTTTTTAATTAGTATCAGTGTCAGTGAGTGTGTTTTAGTTTGGATAAATAAAAAAGCAAAATGCGCACTCTTGCTTCTGGGCTGTACTACGGATACAACTAACATACACATACATAAGTGTGTGCAGCCTATTGCATTAGGGTGTGCACCCCAAAGCTCATATGCATGTGTGTGCATATGTATATAGTGTCAGTAGAGCAATGGACGGTGTCAGTAGAGAAGTGGGCGGTGTCATAAGGGCAGAGATTGGTGTTAGTAGGGCAGTTACAATATTATTTTAATTTTTTTTTTTTTTTTTTAGGAGAAATAAGAAAAAAGGAGATTTTTTTTTTTATTTGGTGAAAAAAAGTGGTCTAAACATTGTAAATATGCACCACACAGGGTGATTAGGGTGTGCCCAGGCACACCTGGCACACCCTGTGCGCACGCCTATGTACACATATGTGGTGTCACTGCGATCGTCAGGAGCAGGAGAATTTATTTTGGGCTGTTCTTTGGTGGTAGGTTTTGGTAGTACCAAGAAATATACTGCTAAATTTAAAAAAAAAATGTTTTTTTTGTGTTTTGGGCCAGTTATAATAATAAAAAAAAAAAATCAAGGAGATATCCATTACCATTTACCACCAAATGAAATCCCAATTTGTCCTGAAAAAAATGTGGTATAATCCACCTGGATATACAAAGTAGTTGTGATGATATGTACAGTTTTACTAACACATGTCAAAGTCACAAAATTGGGCTTAGGCATTAAGATTTGTTTTACGCTTAGGCGCAAAGGGGTTAAAAAAAAAATTTCAATTTCAGTTTTTTACATTTTTTTTATTACATACGGTGACCAGAGCAATACAGTGTTACCATAGTAACACTGTACTACTCTTGGGAGGTGAACAGTGTTTTTTTTTGTTTTTTTTTACACACTATGGTTGCTTATAACTGTGCATTTTACAGTTATAAGCAACCATTTTTTTCTGAATGAAAACTACTCATTCAGTGTTTACTATTGTGATTAGCTGTAATTGGCCACAGCTAATCACATGGTACAAATGCGCTTTGATTGGCCCTGTCTGTACCATGTGATGACTGTGTCCAATCACAGAGCTCATCACATGAATCAAAGCCTTTTATTGTGTACAATTGTCATGAGATCTGCTGTGATTGGCCACGGCGGTCACATGGTACCGGTACAGTGACCTGACATCGGCCCTATCCGGTGGACACGGAGGGTGACAGATCGTGCTGGATTGTGGTCCGCCGGTCGTGCGCGAGGCGTGATCCTGGGAGGATGTCACATGACGTCCGTCATTTTACAGTAGTCCGGGTGGGAAGGCGTTAAAAAGCCAACCTTGTCCTCCAGTAAGTAACTTTGCCTAAGCTGAGATGATGCATCATCTATGCTGCAGGCAGGAGGAAGCATTTCCTAAGTCTCCTCTCACAGTGATCAGACTGAACATTGTACCTCGTTGCCAGTCACAAGGCAAAAGGTTGCAACAGGGCCCTGGTCTGTGTGAAAGATTTGTGAACACAGTCAAGTACTTCACAGGCACCAAGATTTACATGATTGTGTCATTTCTTAGCCGGTATCTCAGTCCAGAAAGTAGATGGTAATCCTGAATGATACCTGAACAAAGATGGTGCCATCCTTCTGGAGAGATAAGCCGATGAAGACATTGTCAGGGGGAGTGATCTTTGTGAGAGGTAATAAACACCGACACATTACTGAGCATGCTGCAGCCAACAAAATATATCCAGTGACAGGATCACTTTTGTTCTTTTGTGGCAGCTCTAGTCAAATCTGATTAAGCCCCCATTCACATCGGCGCAATTTGACATGTCAAATCGCATGCCAAATCGCAGTCTATTGCCGGCAACGCCACTGTCCCAATCGGTGTGACGCCGCAAAGTCGACGTCGCAGCGATTTGCAAAACTAGTTCCTGCACTACTTTTGGCGACTTTGGGGGGGGGGGGGTGGGCGATTTACATATACTTCTGTTCATGAACCCGCACAGACGTCTTTCAAATCGCCCCCGAACTCGCATTGAAATGCGGGTTCGAAATTGCGCAAGTTCAGCTGAACGATTTCAAACCCACGTTTAGTGTGAACGTACCTTAAGGCTCTGTTTCCACTATTGCAACCCCAAAGTCGCGCGATTTACAGTGCAACTTTGCAATGCGATTTTTGATGCGATGTCATGCAACAGGTGAAAACCATGTTCAATGCTTCCGAGCATGCTTCGAATTGTTTCCGAGCATGCGTAGGAATTTTGCGCGTCACAGGAGCGCATTTTCGGATAGGAACTTTTTCCGACCGAAAAATTGAGAACCTGCTCTCAATCTTTTTGCTGGCTGGAATTCGGCCAGCAAAAGTCCAATGGAGCATACACACGGTGGCATTTTCCAACCAAAAGCTCTCATCGGTCTTTTGCTGGCCGAATTTCCGATCGTGTGTACGCGGCATAAGACACCATAGCAACCAACCACCAAGTTCCTAAATGGGTAGAGTGACAGGTTCTCTTTAGAGTTGGTCTGTTGTTTGGAATATGGGGTGCCACGGAATGTTCTGGGAGTTTTATGGCTGGTGTCACCTGTGCAGGGATGGTGGGGGTGAATTGTTTCATAGGACTATAAAAGAAGAGCTGCCCATTTTGCATTCCTTTCGTAAACAGCTGCCTGTCTCCGCATCTACAGGGCAGGAGCAGGTAAGGATCTGTGATAAAGTTCTTGGCTGTGCCATAGCAGTTTATGGATCGCACACCGCTGCATTTTACTAACAAATACAAATAACTGGAAAACAAAACATCTCATTGTCTGCACCCCGGTGACTTCACAGTTCATCCCATATCCCAAGTAAAAGCAGAAGCTGGAAAGCCGTTATGAAAATGTATTTGTAGACAGCAGCTTTCATTGGAGAGGCCTGCAAAGGCAACCTTCACCTTTTATTCACTTGACCTCCAGGAGGTTTTACCCCCATTGCCCCCTCCTCTTCATGACCAGGCCATCTTTCGCTATTCAGAGCCGTGTAATTTTAACCACTTGCCTACCGGGCACTTTCATCCCCTTCCTGCCCAGGCCAATTTTCAACTTTCAGTGTTTTGAATGACAATTGCGGGGTTAATGAGTTACCAATTAAAAAACTAAGCCTGAGAAATCATATGGAAAAATAAAAATATGCACCAATACAAAACTCGGGGGGGGGTTCACAAATGCCAGGAGCCTGGTCAATAAAATGGTAGAACTGGAGCTGCTATTACACGAGGTGGATGGGGACTTCATGGGAATAACAGAAACTTGGTTTGACAGCTCACATGACTGGCTGGCAAACATCCAGGGGTATTCCTTGTATCGGAGGTACAGGGAGGGTAGGAGAGGGGGAGGGGTGTGCCTATATATATCAGGAATGATTTATGGGTAGAAGAGCGGAATGACATCAGTGATGGGGCAAAGAGGGAGGTGGAATCCGTATGGGCGGAACTCCAAAGGGTGGAAGTAAGCAGGAACTTACCAGTGAGGGTTTGTTACAGGCCTCCTAACCTGAGGGAAGAGGTGGAGTTGGACCTTCTTTCACAGTTAGAAATGGCAGAAAGACAGGGGAATGTCATCATAATGAGGGACTTCAACTATCCCGACATTGACTGGGCGGAAGGGACAGCCTACTCATTAAAGGCCGGCCATTTCTTAAATGTTCTACAGGACAACTTCATGTCCCAATTGGTGGATTCCCAGACTAGAAGTAACGCATTGCTAGATCATTTAATTACAAATGATACAGATCTGATTGCAGATGTGGAAATATGGGACAACTTGGGAACTTGCGACCACAAGATTATTACATTCCTCATAAATCAAGGGAAAGGGAGGCACAAGGGGAGTACGAGAGCAAAAAATTTCAAAAGAGCCAACTTTTCTAAACTGCACTTAATGCTGCAGGATATTAAGTGGGACCAAATCCTTAAAACATTGAAAAAGGGGAATGCTTTAGGGATATATTACATAAAACTATCAATGAGCGCATTCCAAGGGGTAATAAATATAGAAGAACAATGGTTAAACCTGGGTGGCTGAACTGAAACATAAAATTTCATATTAAGGGCAAGAAAATGGCCTTTAAAAAGTAAAAAGCGGAGGGGTCATTGTCAGTATTCCAACAATACAAGGAATGCAATGTGAGGCGTAAGAAAACAATCAGGGTGGCTAAAAAAGACTATGAGAGACATATAACGGAGGAGAGTAAAAATGATCCCAAAAAGTTTTTTTTTATATATTAACAGTAAAAAGGTGAGATCGGAACACATAAGCCCCATAAAGGACGAGGAAGGGAAGGTGGTTACAGATGACAAGAAGGCAGTTGTACTAAATGCTTTCTTCTCCTCAGCCTTCACACAGGAAAAGGAAGGGGTATTCCGACCACGACAGTATTGTTAGCTTTACGTCACAGGATCTACCCTTGTGGTTAACAGAAGCCGGAGTCTGGAAAGGATTAGAGAAGCTTAACATAAATAAATCACCGGGACCAGATGGCTTACACCCAAGTGTCCTTAAAGAACTCAGCAGTCAGGTTATAGCCAGACCGCTATTCCTAATCTTCATGGACAGCAAACTGACAGGATTGGTACCGGCTGATTGGAGAAAAGCCAATGTGGTACCAATGTTCAAAAAAGGACAGAGACAAATCCCTGGAAACTACAGGCCAGTCAGCCTAACATCAATCGTTGGTAAACTATTTGAGGGGATGATAAAGGACCATATCTAAGAATGTGCTAACTAAAACAGCATCATTAGCAGTAATCAGCATGGGTTTAAGAAAGGTTGCTCTTGCCAAACCAACCTATTAACATTCTATGAGGAAGTGAGCTGCCATCTGGACAAATGTAGGTCGGTGGATGTGGTATATCTGGATTTTGCAAAAGCATTTGATACAGTCTCCCAGAAATGCTTAATCTACAAGCTGAGGTCTGTAGGCATGGACCATAGAGTGTGTACCTGGATAGAAAACTGGCTACGGGAGCATGTCCAAAGGGTCGTAATAAATAACGTGTACTCAGAATGGTCTAGAGTGGTCAGAGGGGTACCCCAAGGCTCTGTCCTGGGACCAATTCTGGGCAATAACTTCACATCAGGATATAGAAACTTTACGAGAGGCCTGAATAAAGTAATTGAGTGGGCTACTACATGGGAAATGAAGTTTAATACTGGTAAATGTAAGGTAATGCACTTGGGGGGTAAAAAAATAAACGCAAGTTACTCTTCAGGGGAAGAACCCCTAGGAGCTTCCAGGATGGAGAAGGATCTAGGGGTCCTAGTAGAAGACAGACTGAGCAATAGCATGCAGTGTCAAGCTGAGGCTACCAAAGCCAGTAGAATATTAGAATGCATTAATAAGGGAATTTACTCCGGAGATAAGACAATTATTCTACCACTTTATAAGACTTTGGTTTGGCCGCATTTGGAGTATTCCATCCAGTTCTGGTCACCAGTCCTCCAAAAGGATCTGCTGGAGCTGGAGAGAGTCCAGAGAAAGGCAACTAAATTAATTTGGGGACTGGAGAACCTCAATTATGAGGAACGACTACAAGCGCCAAATTTACTCTTCCTGGAGAAGAGACGCTTGAGAGGGGATATGATTGCGACGTACAAATATCTCAACAGTGATCCCAGCGTAAGAATGAATCTTTTCAGTCCCAGGAGGTGTAAAAGAACATGGGGTTACATGATGAGTATGGAAGAGAAGCAGTTTAACCTTAACCACTTGCCGACTAGCCGCCGCAGTTGTACTGCGGCAGAATGGCACGGCTGGGCGAAAAACAACGATATGTAACGTCTCTTCGCCCTGTGGCCACTAGCAAACAGCGATCTATCTCTTCCCCTACACAGTCCCCTCCCCCCTTCAGTTAGAACACACACTAGGGAACACAATTAACCCCTTGATCGCCCCCTAGTGTTAACCCCTTCCCTGCCAGTGACATTTTTACAGTAATCAATGCATTTTTATAGCACTGATCGCTGTATAATTGTGCCGAATTGCAAAAAGTGCTCGGGTCAGGAAGGGGGTAAAATCTTCTGGGGGTGAAGCGGTTAAGCTCCGTAAGGGATTTTTCACGGTCGGGGCGGTAAGGATGTGGAGCTCTCTTCCACAATTGGTGGTGTCGGCAGGAAGTATGGATGGTTTTAAAAGACTCTTGGACGTGCATCTTAGCATAAACAATATATGGGGATACATACCTAAACAGGCTGAACTGGATGGACTGTTGTCTTTATTCAACCTTACCAACATGTAACTATGTATCCACATGAAATTTTTATAATTTTTTTTTCACACAAATAGAGCTTTCTTTTGGTGGTATTTTATGTTTTGCTAAACAATTTTGAAAAAGCTTCTTAGTTTCTGATATAAAATTTTGTAAATAAGTACTTTTTCTCCTTCACTTATGGGTGCTAATGAGGCTGCACTAATGGGCACTGATAGGCATTGATGAGGTGGCACTGATGGGCACTGATTATCAGTGTAGATTGCTGCTTACCGGCTCTCCTTTCCTCCCACGCTATCAGCATGAGGAGAGGATTGCCGATAACCGGCAAATCCTTTTTATACGGTGATCAGCTGTGATTGGACACAGCTGGTCACATGGTAAAGAGCCGCTGGGATTTACTTTTTCCCCGATCTGTGATCAACTGTGTCTGAAGGGATCACAGATCCCCGCCGATGCGCGTGCGCGCATTTAGAACTGTCAAAACGCATGACAAATCGCACTGGTGTGAACGAGGGCTAAACATGGTCTTGGGAAACATGCCGAGAACATGCTTTTCCCCTACCACATTCCGGTGTGAACCGACAGTAAGCCCGGGTTCACACTGAGCTGCAGGAATGAAGCCGCGCGAGTTCAGCTGAACACGCACAATTTCACTCCCGATTTTGGCCACCATTTCAGAGACATCTGTGCAGGTTTCTGCACAGATGTCAAAGTAAATCGCAGCCCGAAATCGCAAAAAGTGGTACAGAAACTACTTTTTGAAATCTGTGCAGCGCCGCAGAATCGCACCGATTAGGCCGGTGACATTGACGTCAATTGCCCCCGATTTGACATGTCAAATCGCTCCAGTGTGAACCAGGGCTAAAGGATGAGAGCGAAAATAATTTTTTTTTTTATTTCAGGCAAGAAAAAAAGATTTGATGGTGAGTACAGAAAGTAATAGGAAATCTAAAATGTTGCAATTGTCAGCAGAACAAAAAGTGAGAGGAAATCTGGGGACACCTGTCTCATGCCGCGTACACACAGTCGGACTTGCCAACGGGACAAGCTCCGTCGGCAAAAATTTAGAGCATGTTCTCTAAGTCCGTCAGAAATGCCGACAGAGAAAGTCCGATGGGGCATACACACGGTCGGATTATCCGACCAAAAGCTCCCATCTGACTTTTTCTGTCGGAAATTCCGACCGTGTGTACGCGGCATTAGGCTGGGATCACACTATTGCGAATTGGATGCAGTTTCCCCGCATCCAATTCACATGTCAGGAGATTGGGATCGGCTCTATGGCGTGGATCCGGTGCGAATTGCACAGGAGTCCTGTGCGTCTTCTGGTCCGTTTCAGGTCCAAATTCAGCCAAAAATTTGGACTGAAATTGGACCTGAAACGGTGAATGAGGACACACCGCACCCCTGCTGTGAGCCTCTCCATGCTGCGGTGTGAACCCAGCCTAAGAGGGGGATTCCCTCACTTTGGAGATTTCCTGTCACTTCTTGTTGTGTCTCTGGGACAGGAAGTACAACCGTGGTCAAAAGTTTTGAGAATGACACAAATATTCATTTTCACTAAATCTGCTGCTTCAGTGTTTTTAGAACTTTTTGTCAGATGTTAATATGGTATACTGAAGTATAATTACAAGCATTTCATAAGTGGCAAAGACTTTTATTGACAATCACAAGTTTATTCAAAGATTCAATATTTGCAGTGTTGACCCTTTTTTTTCAAGACCTCTACAATTCTCCCTGGCATGCTGTCATCAACTTCTGGGCCAACATCCTGACTGATGGCGGCCCATTCTTGCATAATCAATGCTTGGGAGTTTACCAGAATTTATGGGTTTTTTTTGTTCACCTGCCTCCTGAGGATTGACCACAAGTTCTCAGTGGGATTAAAGTCTGGGGAGTTTCCTGGACTCAAAATTTCGATGTTTTGTTCCCCAAGCCACTTAGTTATCACTTTTGCCTTATGGCAAGGTGCTCCATCATGCTGAAAAGGCATTGTTCCTCAAACTGTTCTTGGATGGTTGGGAGAAGTTTCTCTCGGAGGATGTTTTTTTACCATTCTTTATTCATGGCGGTGTTTAAAATTGTGAGTGAGCCCACTTCCTTGGCTGAGAACCCCACACATGAATGGTCTCAGGAGGCTTTACTGTTGGTATGACACATGGACTGATGGTAGGGTTCACCTTTTCTTCTCCAGACAAGGTTTTTCCCGATGCCCCAAACAATCGGAAAGGGGATTCATCAGAGAAAATGACTTTACCCCCAGTACTCAGCAGTCCAATCCCTGGACCTTTAGCAGAATATCAGTCTATCCCTGATGTTTTTCCTGGAGAGAAGCGTCTTCTTTGCTGCCCTTCTTGACACCAGGCCATCCTCCAAAAGTCTTCTCCTCGCTGTGCGTCTAGATGGATTCACACCTGTTTCCTTCCTGAGCAAGCTCTGCACTGGTGGTGTCCCGATCCCGCAGCTGACTCAACTGTAGGAGACGGTCCCTGGCGCTTGCTGGACTTTATTGGGTGCCCTGAAGCCTTCTTCACAAATGCAGTGGAGATGTTTATTATGGGATTAAGTGATACTAAAGACAATTTTTTTTTTTGTTTAACCCTTAGGCTCCAAGCGCATACAAATATGCGACCTCTCTACGGGCCAGGGTCGTGGCGCCAAGGGGGCCACATATATACGTGCATTAGTGATGATAGAGCTTGTGCCAAGAGCGTGCGCCCTTGGCACAGTGACCGGCAGTTCACAAAAAGCTACTGATTGCTCTTAGTATCGGGAGTTTTCCAATCATGTGACCATGTGAAAGCCAATCATGGTGGTCACATGGCCACAAGCCCCGCCCTGCCTCCTGGAACACCTTAAAGGACCGTCTGTAACCGTTGTAAAGGGGTTAAAAATAACAAACATGTCATACTTACCTGCTCTGTGTAATGGTTTTGCTTAGAACAGCCCTGATCCTCCTCTTATCGGGTCACTCGCCAGTGCTTCTGGCCCCTCCCTCCTGCTGAGTGCTCTCACAGTAAGCAGCTTGCAATGGGGGCACCCAGAGCCAAGCCACTGCTCTGTGAGTGCGGCCTGGCCCCGCCCCTCTCTCTCCTCGATTGGCTCGCTCACTTCGACAGCAGCGGGAGCCAATGGAGCCAATGGCGCCCTGCTGCTCTCAGCCAAAGAGACAGCCGAGCCTCTTGTGCAACATCGCTGCAATGAGATGGGGCTCAGGTAGGGTTGCCCACGTGGGATTCACCTGGACAGTCAAGGTTTTGAATCATGTGTCCGGGTTTCAGTGGGACTAAAAAACCCGGACACATTATTCAGCCCAGGCTGTGGCTCCCCAGGTAACCAAGATAGTCACACACAAATCTGTTGGCATCCATGAACTGCGGGCGGCTGTCTGGGGGGCAGGTTCGGCATTACTGGGATGCAGGGTGATGATGTCTCCAAGAGCAATTTGGCCACAACCCACATTTTGCTGTGGCACGCTATGCACACCGCATTACTACTCTCTCTTTGGGGCACCCAAAGGTGTCCCCAGGCCACCAAAGTGTTCGGGTTTGGCTTTGAAGAAAAGGTGGCAACCCTAGGCTCAGGTAAGTATAATTGGCCCCCGTGCACACAAGCGGAATTTCCGTCAAAAAAAATGTGATGGGAGCTTTTGGTCGGATATTCCGACCGTGGTGTATGCTCCACCCAACTTTTTCTGTCTAAATTTCCCGCCAGCAAAAGATTGAGAGCTGGTTCTATATTTTTCCGATGGAAAAAGTTCTTGGCAGAAATTCCGTTCGTCTGTATGCAATCCCGACAAGCAAAAAACCACGCCATGCTCGGAAACAATTCGACGCATGCTCGGAAGCATCGAACTTCATTTTCTCGGCTCGTCGTAGTGTTGTACGTCACCGCGTTCTTGACGGTCGAAAGTTCAGAGGACTTTTGTGTGGACCGTGTCTATGCAAGCCAAGCTTGAGCGGAATTCCGTCTGAAAAACCGTCCAAGATTTTTCCGACGGAGATTCCGCTCGTGTGTACGGGGCCATTAGGCTCGTTCACATCTAGGCGTTGCTATTTTACAGGTGTTTTTTGGGTGTTTTTTTTATGGCGTTTTTGCAGCGTTTTTTGTACAGGCGTTTTGAAGTTCAAAGGTCACAATGTAAAAGCAGTAAAACGCCTGTAGTCTGCCAAAAAAAGAAGCTCATGTACTGTTCTGAGTGACAGGCGTTTTGCTTTAGGCGACAGACAGGGGCATTGAAAATGAATGGGATTT